>NW_027397161.1:655465-706849 GCF_003265705.2 Callorhinus ursinus | reverse complement strand
CCCGTGTGCTGGGGAGCCTGCACCGCAGACCAGTGGCCCAGACCCCGGAAGCGAGTCCCCTGGCTCTGGGGTCCTGCTCTCGGCGCGGTGGTCCCGCATTGGTGGTGAGGGCGGATGCTTTTCAGGCTCTGTCCGTGGCCGGTGGGTCCCCGGCTCCTCCCACACCTGCTGTCTGCCTGCACGTCTGTGTTCATGTCCCGACGTCCCCTTTTCACAAGGACACGCCCCTCACACTGCAAGAGGACCTCTGGAAGGACCCTGTCTCCAGATAAGGTCCCACCGTCACGTACTGGGGGTTAGGACTCCAGCATATCATTTGGGGGGACCCAGGTCAGCCCACGACAACTGGTCATCTCCCCTCCCCACTGCACTCAAGAGCTCGGGTTTTAGAAAGCTGCTTCCGGCTGGGGGTCCTGAGGTCGGGAGGGGCGGAGGAGCTGCTCGGGCCGGCAGACATTCCGCGACCCCAAGGCAGCCCGCGAGTGAAGCGTGCCGACCCCTCCGGCCCGTCTCTCCCCATGGCATCCGTCAGAGCGGAGCGGAGCGATGTGATGTCATGTCTGTCCCCCGTAACCGTGCACTCAGAGCAGTAACTCCACGTGTCTCAGTCATGCCCGTGTCTCCAGCACCCCACACGAGGCCTGACATATGGCAGAAACTCAATACACACACGTTGAAACTAATTCAGTCGTGAGCCCCGGCTGCAGGGTAGACGCCCCTGCCGCTCCCTTCTCCGTGGATCAGACCGCCTGACCCGAGGCTTTGAGACCTCCGTGGAAAATCTGTGACTCCGTAACTGTGTTGTGTGCACTTTGTCCGTTGTCCCTGAGGACCCTCTGTAACACCACAGCTCCCAGTCCTGCTGAACGCGGCTTCATCTCCATGACAACTGATTTGAATTCCTCTCCTCTGTGCTTCATCCAGGACTTGTTGTTCTTTTTTAAAAAGGATCTTTTCATCGCATGAAATAATTAGTAATCAATATAACACCAAATATAATCAAATGCTAAGTTTAAAACACTTCTGTGGAAACAGGCCGTCGATGCAGTTGTTGTCAAGTCCGGCAGAGGTAAATACGACCTCAGGTTTTCTGTGTACCAGCATGTGTGCACATCTGTCCTGCAGGAAGGGAGCGGATCCCTCCCGCTGCCATTCCCCTGGAGCAGGGCCTGCGTCTGCAGGGTGCCTCCCCCCAGCAGTAAATGCATGAACCCGCATCAAAGGACAGCGATTGCAGGTGGGCGATGTGGCTGCTGCTGGATGGGGGCTCTGGCAGGTCCCCTGGGGCGGCAGGATGCACCCCTCCCTCTCCCTTTCCCTGGGCTCCTGGGCCGAGCGCAGCGGCCGTCCACACCAGCCTCCGCAGCTCCACTCCAGGCCCCAAAATCCATCATGGGGGCCCCACGGTCCTCCAATGTCTCAGCGCCCTCATTGTAAACCTCATTAATAAGCCCACCTGGCATCCCACGTACCCCAGATGGGGCGGCCCCACAGCCAGTCAGCAGGACTGGACTTCTGACGTGCCCTTGTCCTGCATGGGTCCCAGGGTGGGCAGACACGTCCTGCTGCCCACTGGTCTCTTGCCCGGATTGTGACCACCAGCAGCCTGGCTGTCAGGGTCCCGGAGCCACTGTAACAGGGTGCAGACCCTGGGGGTTTAAGACACAGGAATTGATCTCCCCCCGTTCCGGAGGCCAGACCCACAGTCCCGGGGCAGGCAGGGCTGGGCCCCTCTGAATGCTCCAGGAGAGGGTCCTCCCTGCCTCTGCCTCTGCCAGTTCCTGATATTGCTGGCCGTCCTTGGAGGCCGCTGGCTCAGGGACCCATCTCTCCAGCCTTGCCCCTGAGCTCCCTTCTCCCCTGTGTGTCTGTTCTTACGAGGACATCTGTCATGGTGGACTGAAGCCCACCCCACCCAGTAGGACCTCATCTTAATTTGATCCTGTCTCCAAAGACCTGATTTCCAAATAAGGCCTGACCCACAGGTAGAGAGAGTTGGAAATTGCACATACATTTTGGGGGACACAAATTCAATCCACAGTACCCTAAAATCACAGGTGTCCTCCATCTTCTGGACTTAAGGTCCCAGTATTGATTATTGACTGACCTACAACTGAATTGTTCTCCTTTTGGGAAGGGGATATAGTCGTTTGCTCATCTGATTGTATGAACAGAGTTAGCCTCTCCAGCCAGATCTGTTTCTCTGTTCATAATCTAGTTTGACCCCCCAGGCCTCACACACACACACACACACACACACCCCTGTCTGCCGGTGCTGATAGGACTGAGGAGAACCAGTATCCAGATCTGGGAGTGGGATCCTCATGGATCACGCCTGTCCTGTGGAACTTCCTGGAGGGAAAAACACACGGACATGTCCCCCTTACAGAGCCCTCTGAGAATTCTGTATTTTCAGGTGAACATGAACAGTAAATCTAATGTTATTTTTATTAAATTAGCTAATTCTTATTGCATTGTCATATTAAGTTATTTTTTCTCATCAAGATTCTTAAAAGTTAAAATCTGATTTGTTTCACCCCTAAGGCCCGTGACACCCACTGTACTCTGTGATACGAAATAATTTTTAAGTGGAAGGTAGGTTAAGTGCATATGTAAAATTTTCACTTGCAAAGTCCATGAGTTACAAGTGCAAAATCCTAATTTTCCAAATTCTGAGCACGCTACCCCTCCTCGGGACTGGGAAAAGCCTATGGGTAAATCCTGGGAGTGTGGGCAAGGGTTGGCAGGTAGAACTTGGCTTCCGTATCCTCCAGGTGTGTCCTTGTTGCCAACCAGACAGTCTTCTTCCCCACCAGCCCAGAAGCCCTCCGTGGAGGCTGGCACAGAGCCCGCTGTGCAATAACTGGGCAAATAACCGGGGGTGGAGGAGGGAGGGGTGCGTCCTGCTGCTCCCATAGGACCCTGCAGCTCCCTGGATGCTGGACACAGGCCCCAGCCCCGGCCTGAGGGCTGCTCTCCCCATTTGCATAACATGCGTTCTAATCACGTGTTAGGGAATCCTCAGAACAGCAGGTGCACACAGACCCCCTTGCCTGGGGCGGTAGCACCAAGCTACTCCGAAGGGGGCGGTGAGGGCCCTGGGCAGCAGGACACTGGCAAGTCTTCATCTGTTTGCATGCACAGAACTTCACCTTTTATTTCTCTGCAACAAAAGTCCTGCTTAACAGGCTAATTAGGCTTCTGCGTGCACAGACCTCTTTATGGAATTACAGCTCTGTTTTTCTTAATGAGAGCGTAAAGCAAAAAGATAGTTCTTAGGAAGTAACTTTCTTCCTTTGACAAGCACTTGGACTTAATGCTACACTAAAAATATAAAGGCCTTTCCTCTCTTGCGGGATCATGCCACACTCTGCAATCACAGGGGGTGGACCTCGAACGCCTGACAGAAACCAGAGGCATTGTCTCCACGCCAGCTCCATTAGTTCCTGCAACAACCTCAACAACACCACACTTGGGGGTCCTTAAACAGCTGACGTTCGCTGTCTCACGCCCAGGGGGCCGGAAGTCTGGGATCCAGGCGTGGTCGGGGCTGGTTTGCTTTGAGGCCTCTCCCCTTTGCTGTGTGGATGGCCGCCTCCTCCCGTGGTCCTCCCGTGGTCCTCCCGTGGTCCTCCCGTGGTCCTCCCGTGGTCCTCCTCTGGGTGTGTCTGTCCTGACCCCTTCTCATTAAGGACGCCGGTCGGATTGGATCCGTGCCCACCCTAGGACCGCATTCTGACTTCGTCATCTCTGTAAAGGCCCCATCTCCACATACAGTCGCCTTCCGAGGTCCTGGCAATAAGGGTTCAACATGTGGATGGGGGTTCCAGCTCAGCCCCTAACACTGACCCATGGTCAAACCTGTCTTGTTAGTGTCTGATTAAACTTCGGGTCACTTTTGCATATTAGTTCCAAAAGATAGTGTTGAGAAAAGCTAACGTCCAAAAACATATATGTGCTATGTTCCTAGACCATGTTGAACAATTAGTGGAAAAGTAAAACATTCTACCAAACGAGGAGGGAGGTAAAAAAATAACAGAGTGCATTTTTAGAAACATAATGGGATAGTTTTGTGCACAAGCCCTTCAAATCCATGGTTTGATCTGACATCCAGCCATAGCAATTAAGTAAAAATGACCACATGGTCCAAATACATTAAGTCTCACCAGTGGTGGTGTTGAGGTGGGAAGACCCAGCCATCCTAGGCAGCAGGGGAGGCTTGGCCGTGTGTGAATAACCCACCAGGGCTCTTCCCTCCAGCGACAGTGGTGGCCAGCGCCAGGGGTAGACACACCCCTCTAGTGTGGGGGGCCCCCGAAAAAATTCTTGACGTTGAAACGATGTAAATTGTGTTGCAATTTTATTTCTTTGGCATAGGGTTGTCTGTTTCTTTGTGGCTTATTTACCGATGGAAGCCTTTTCATTTTGGTGTGCACCAGGTAGAGTAATGAATTTATTTTAGAAATGTCAGTGATGTTTTATGATGCTGCCTTCGGCAGCAACATAAAAGGGACTGATTGTGAAACTGCTAATTTACAGATCTTCTCTAAGTGAATGCAAACAAATTCTGGTCCTCAAAGCCCTGCTAATATACAATGTTCAATTTTTAATTTCCAGTCCATCTTAGATTATGGGGATGAAAAACAATATTTAATCCCTCGTTAACACATGAATAAGCGGAAGCTGTCATTTTCAACCAGACAATAACAGGATTATCTCAAGAACTGTCAGTTTATGTGAAAACATTATGTTGCCCAAATTTTCATAAAAATTAGCAGTGGATAATATTCAAGATCAGAGCCATGGAAAGAGGAAAGTCTGCATTCATGGTAATAAATATTCATATTTGTCTGCTCAGGAGATGAAAATCTAATCAAGGGGCTATTGATGCGCTGGCTTTTTTTTTTTTTTTTAACCAAGACGTTTCATCTAAATTGGGTTTGATATGGAAATGAGTCTCACTAGAGTCCTCCAGGCCGTGAGCATGCGGGGATCACGGGGTGGGGTGTCCACCGGGTCAGGTGCTGCCCTGATTCGCTGTCTCAGGCCAGCATCTCCTTAACTCGGGGTCCGGGGCGTTTAACGAGATGGAGGGTTTTGGACCCTTCCTCTCTTTTTTAAGAAAAACACAGCATAATTTCATGCCAGGTGACTCCTAGCTACTGCAGGGTTAAAATCATCTGTGTTTTTGCTTTTGTTGACAATTACCATAAATCAGAAGACACTCTGCATGAAGCTTAATGAAATATGTATGATTTTAAAAAGAAGAGATAGTAGCTGCAGGATGTTGTTGTGCGTGCGTGTGTGCATGAGTGCACGTGTGTGTGTGAGGGTTCCTGATATTTTCTTGAAGCCTCCATTTTCCCCTACACATCAACAAGCATTTGAAAACATTGAATTAAACAGGCATTCATTAGTAAACACCGTGCAGTTTGATCCCATCAAGAGATCCCATTTCTGGTCCCATCAAGGTGCCCTGTCTTCACCATGTTGGAGTGTTCCGGGCCACTAGGAAACCCCCGGCACTCAGGGGTCTCCCTTAGGACACAGGCGGCCACGTTTAGCAGGACCTTTTCTAGCTCACCCATAAATTCCTAGAGAGCAAGAACAAGATATGCTGTTTCATCCTTAGCAAAGGACCGAATATAGCCCTTTAGCATGCCAGTGACGGGATAACCACGTGGCTTCATTGTATATCAAAATGTGCCCGGCTTACAGAAACAGGATTTTCCTTAGATCACTGTAGTTATGTTAGCAGAATATTTGTATTAATGTATATTTTAAAATGATGACCCTGGCGTATATTTTCCATTCACTTTTACCCCCTCGCTCAATTGGAGCTGATTATGGGATGGTCTGGTTATTTTGGAGAAACACAGAGAAAATGTGGTTTCTCAGGACAGTGTTTTCTGGACAGAAATCTCCTTGCACAGCTCCTTCCATACTGGGCCAGGAAGGACTCAAAAAACCTTTCCTTTGTGCATGTTGCTCGGTGCCGTGTGTGTCCCTCACATCGAGGTCTAAGCCTGACAAGAGCTGTGTCCTGTTTCCCTCCTGCCCTGTCAAGACTTCAGGTTTGCCGTTGGGTCCAGAGACAGTTCATTCCTCAGCAGGCGTGGAGGCAGGAGGAGAAGGAGCACACTCAGGTCTGCTGGGCTCACCTGGGGTTTGTCCGTGTCCCTGCATGGATAGGGAAATCGTGAGGCTTTTTCAGGAGCAAACATGCCTCCTGGAAGTCAGGTTGGTGTATTCCCTGCCAGCCACTGTCGTCCTCTGGGGTCCCTGGAGTATAGGCTCCACACGTACCTGTGTAGACGCTGCCCCTCAGGTACTGTGCCTGACTTTCCTCCTGAGACCCTCCTCCACCCGAGGACCCAGAATGTGGGGAGGAGTGGAGCCTGCACCATAGAGCACCCCTGTGCGCTCCACCCGCAGCCTCTCCTCGCGCTGACCTGCCCGGTGTGACCACGGTCTTCACTGCACATGAGCTGCACCCCTTGTCCCTGGCTGTCGAGTGCTGTGCTGGCGTCTGCAGTCCCGTGTTAGTCACAGAAGGAGTAGTTCGTCCTGAGAGAAGCAGGACCAACAGATGGGTGTACGTAGAGACAGGGAGAGAGAGGGAAGTGTATAACGAACTGGCCCACCATTTATGGACACGCCGGCAAGTCCCACCACCTGCCGTCTGCAAGCTGCAGGCCCAGGGAGCGCAAAGCCCCACCCAGAGTCCAAAGGCCCAAGAGCCAGGAGCAGGAGAAGATGCATATCCCAGGTCAAGCAGAGAGCAAATTCAGCCTTCCTCCGCCTCTGTGTTCTGTTCAGACTCTTGGTTCAACTGCTAATGTAGGGACAGCACACAAACGCCCCGGACGTTTCGCCAGCCACCCACACCCCTCGGCCCCATCGCGTTGACCGTCACAACCTCCTAAAGCTGCTTTTCCCATGGCCACCTGTCGCTAGAGCGTCTCTTCCTTCTCCACCGATGGAGAATGGCGGTTTTCAGGGTCGGGGTTGGACAGGAATTCCATCCTTGCTGGTTAGGTTTCCACCGCTGTGTGAGTGTGAGGGGACGTCCTCATGGGGTCAGGAGTGAGAGTGCTGGTCACCCCCAGCTCCCTGTGATGTCCTGGTCTGCCTTCTCCTGGCGGTGAACACCTGCTCACCAGGGCTGCAAGCACCCAGGTGTCCGTGTTTCTGCAGACACTTTCTCCCGCCGCCCGTGGCCCCGCTCGTGGCAGTGCAGGGCTGAGGGCAAGGCTTGTCCTGCGGAGGAGGCCACTCACCAGGCACGGGCATCAGCAGGAGAGTGAGCGATGGGAGCTCCAGGGTCCCGTAGCCGTGTGGGGAGTGGAACCTCCAGGGGCTGTGGTCTAGTGAAGGAGAATTAAAGTAAATAAATATTTAAGTTAAATAACTGGGATTATCTGCCGTGTAGCTAATACCAATTCTGTGTTTTCAAGGAAAGGGGTAATTGGCCACCGCAGAAAAGTGTTAGGCTTTAGAAACACTCACGAAGTAACATGTGGCGACGGTCTGTCCCGGGACCACGACTTGTGAACCGTTTCCTCGGTGCTGAGAATTGGGTTTCCAGCACCGATTCTGCCCTCAGCCTGGGCCCCGCGCAGTGCCCTCAGAAGCCGCGGCATGAGGGATATCCCGCAGGACTGTCCCCGGAGCTCACGTGGGCCCTCGTCCATGCAGCCCGGCTCGTTGTGGGGAGGGGTGTCTGTGGGTGAGCAGCGGGGCCGGGAGGCAGGGCGAGCGTGGGTGGACGTGGACGTTAGTGATCAGGAGACGGGATCTGTCGAATGGAACATCGTAAGTGCTTCCCCAGACAGACAAACAGCCAGAAGAACTTGCTTCAGTTTGCCACAGTGTGGTCCCGGCCACACGGCCACCAGACTCTGCCAAAAAACCCCGGGAGTGCACCGTCCCTCCTTGGGGGGTCCAGGCAGGGTGGGATCCCTTGACCCCCTGGGATGGCTGAGCTGGCTAGCGCGCTGCAACCACTAGGGGCCACACTTACATCCTCCTGCCCCGCATGAGGGGACCCCATGCAGGGGCTGCACCTCCACGGGTTGGCAGGACTGACAGGCGGTGCCGCGGGAAAGACGTGCTGACACGGAAGGAACTCACAAACCGCCAGTCTCTGGGAAAGCATGTTTGGGAGGCCCCATGTTCCAGAACCCCTGGGCAGCGGCTCTCAACTCAAGTTCCCATCACCCCACCAGAAGGATGGCGCCCGACCTCGAGCAAGGTTATCCGAAATTGCTGACAGGGATCTTCCCATTTTCTGCTGTAAATACTTGAAGCCAAAAGGAAGGAAGCAACCTCTCTCTGGCCCATGGAAGCCTGTAAACTTTCTGGTTTCCTCTCGTTTGAGGAACTAGGGATTCGCCATGGGCTCCTGGGTGAGCGGACCACACCCATCACCAGCCTCCCGGGTAAAACCCCATAACCAAGCTCCCTGTCTCCAAGATGGATGAATTGAGTGATTGTTCTATTGCAGGGACCCTGCCCTTGGCAGGAGGATTTCCTGCAGGTTTTTCCTACTTATCTGTGTATGTGTGTGCTTGTGAGAGCATGTGTGCACATTTGTGCATTAGCCTGTGAGCATGTGTGCACAAGCCTGTGTGCATGTGTGTGTAAGCACCTGAGCATGAGCCTATGAGCATGTGTGCATGAGTGTGAGTGCGTGTGTGCATGAGTGTGAGTGTATGAGCATGTGTGCATGAGCCTGTGAGCACACGTTTGAGTGTGTGTGCATTACATGAGTGTGTTACTTTACTTCTGTGCACATACCCCAGCTGCTGCTGGCCAACTCAGACGGTGCCACCTTCTATACCTTTCTCCCTGTCTCCCAGACCCCAGACGCATCTGTGGGTGAGTCAGGAAGCTTCCAAGGCAAAGATGGGGCCTCCCTGAAAGAAGAGAATTGTGAATGTATCAGCTGCAGGAAGGACACTCCAGGTGGAGGGCCGGGCGAGGAGAAGTGGAGCAAGGAGTGGGTGCTGGGTGTGAGTGTGGGAGGAAGAGAGGACACAGCAGTGCCCAGAAAGCAGGGGGTGGTGGTCAGTTTGAGGAGAGAGTGAAGTGCAGGACATTGTCCACTGACCGAAAGCCCACATGTGGCGGAAAGGTAGTTGGGGGCTTTGGATTCAGGGTGGAGGGTGGTAATGTGTTCGTGACAATGGGAGTCATGAGTCTTGCTGGGGGCGAGGGGCAGTAACCTGCTGGCTGTGCTAAAGGCCAGGGAGGAAAGAGGCAGCCTGCAGACTGCTGTGGGCCATTCCAGTACCTTCCAAAGGAGCCAGTGTGGGGCTGGAGTGTGCAGGGGCGGCCCTCACCCACCTGTCAGCTGTCAGATGGGGGCACGGTCTGAAGGTGAGGGATGGATTTTGAGGAGTGGATGCCTTAGTCCACCCATTGCCCCCCCTCCAGTGCCTCCAGAATGGTCTCAGGCTGCTGAGGATCCGGGAATTTTATGGAAGTTTGGGGGGGGGACACCCAGAGTAGCCAAAACCATGAGGAACAAGAAACACCTTTGATGGACTTGCAGCCATACTAGTGGCCCCCTGCTCAGCGCTTCTCTCTGGAAGCCACCCCCCACGCAGTCCTTCTCTCCCAGAGGCACCTGATGGATTTCTTGATCAATATCATTCAGAGAGCTAAGCTCTCCCAATACCCTAAATCAGGGCTTTTGTACATCCAAAGACACCACCCCTGAGGGAGCTCTGCAAAAGGAACCCACTTCTCCAGGCCTCCTAACGGTAGACAGAGTGCAAAAGCCCCTGGTGGTGCTCTTGTCTTCAGTACACGCTGGATCAAGCCTTGGGATTTTAAGGTGAAATGAACAAAATAGGAGGGTATTTCCCTGTCCAGAGTAAGCCCCTAGGGGGTCAGGGTCAGTTGGTCTGTGTTTCCTTCTTGCTACATATTAATTCACTCAACACTTGCTATTAGGTAGAAGTACATGAAACATATTTTTAGGTCAAAAGTGGTCAAACCTTGGCAATTCCATGTGGTTCAACCTTAGGAAGCATACCTGGAATTGGGCCCTGGGGCACAGCAAGCAGGACAAGTCCTGTGAGTGGAGGCAGACGGGGAATTCTGGGCTGGAGGTGAGTCATCAGATGGTAGGATGGTGAATCTTCCAGCAGGGAGCTGAGGGCCTAGAAGCACAAAGAGGAGAGGCTTGGCCAGGAGGCGAGGCATGGGCACATTGACCTTCCTGACTCCTGCAGGTGGGTCAGGCAGGATCCTGGATCCTGACAGATATTTGGTGAGCGTGGCTATCCTGTGTCCCCTACTGGCTGGTCAGCCTACGGGAGGAAGACATCTTGCCCTTTGTTCCACAGAGTCTCTGATTTGGGAGGGCTGAGGCAGAGCCTAAGCAAGTGCTCTTCCAAAAGAAGAAGATGCTGTGGCCTGGGACCCCACTTTGAGAACCCCTGCTCTAAACATCTGGGTCTTACCTGGTGAGACAGAGGGAAACTGGTACCTAATTCATAGGTAACTTTGGGGGCTGGGAAGCCCAGCTTCCTCCTAAGGGCACTTGTGTCCAGTGATGTCTGTATGTAGGCAGGGGTACCCCATGTGGCACATAAGAGAACAGCCCCTGTTTGCACTGAAAGAGCCCCCAGGTGGGGGGCATTCTCAGAGCCCAGGCTGACCCATCCCCCGCGTGCAGCATCAGCTGAGCACAATGGCTTATCCATCTGCAGGGCCTCACGGAGACGTAAAGCATTCTAGGAGGAGGTGGGATGTGCTATGGGGCTGTCATCCACCACAAAGGCTCTTCCGAGGGCACATAGCACCACTCAGAGGAGGGAGGGAGGTGTGCAGGTGAGTGGCAGGTGCTCTGCAGAGCCTCACTGCCAGTCCTCAGCCCCTGGAGCTGGGGCCTTGACCAACTCACCCCATTTTCTCCACCTGCCTTTTTCTGAGTTTATCCAATACTTAGAGCTGTGGTCTAGATTTAGGGTGAGTTTGTCTGCTAACTAAGGGAAAATGTAAGCTTTGTATTTACTTTGTTACTAAGTGTGGCCGCGGAATTCTCCTATCAGATGAAATAGTTCACAAGATTCTATATGCAAAAGAGATGAAGGAAGAGACCGAGGACCTGCTCCAGCAGAGGCTCGGAGGCCCTTCTCAGACCTTCTGTGCATCGAGGAGGCATGGTAGGCATTAGGAACACATTGGGGACTCCAGCAAAGTGGGGTTGCAGGAAACGTTTGTAGAAACAACTGACTATTTCAATAGAAAACCATCCTGGCATCAAGGGAAAAGCCAGAGCTTTGACTTTTTTATACTAATTTTAAAACCGAATACCTATACATTTTGTATTATGTATGATAGGGTGGTTAAGGGATGTGGGAAAGTCTGTAAGCTCTATTTCAGAGGCTTTTATGAATCCTATTTTGACCCTACATGGAGCCTGGTCTAAAAATGGCTGCTGTGGTGGCAAGAACAGTGGACAAGTTTTGGAAGGCCTGGCCTCACAGTAACTCCCTAGGAACTTTGAACTAGTTGTTGACTCCTGCTAGTCTACTTCTTAATGTTTGAGGTAAAGAAACTGGGCAGGTGATCCTGAACACCTCTAGGTAGAATATTCACCAGAATTTATGCTCTGTGAATAAGAAACCTTATTTATCTCATATGTCTTTTCATCTCCAGCAATCCACACAATGTGTGCTCAACAACATCTCCACCAGTTTTTATTGGATAGATGGATGGAAGATGGGTGGTAAATGATAAATGGATGGATGGATAAAGGGATGGTTGGATGGATGGATGGTTGGATGGGTTGGTGGGTGATGGATGATAGATGGATAGATGAATGGATGGGTGGATAATAGATGGATGGATAATAGATGGATGAGTAGATTGGTGGATGGATGGATGAATGAGTTGGTGTGTGATGGATGGATGGATGGATGGGTAGATGATAGATAGATGGATGGATAATAGATGGACGAGTAGATTGGTGGATGGATGGAGGGGTTGGTGGGTGATGGATGGATGATGGATGGATGGACGAGTGATAATGGATGGGCGGGTAAATGATGGATGGAAGGATGGATGATGGGTGGGTGGATGCATGGAAGACTGGATGGTTGGTGGAAGGATGGATGGATGATGGATGATGGATTGGTGGATGGTGGATGGATGGCTGAAAGGATGGATGATGCATGGGTGGGTAGATGATGGATGGATGATGTGACGTTAGATCGGTGAATGAGTGAGCTGTTCTTCTGGATGACTCAGAGTTCTTCATTTGGAGCTGTCCTTGATCTTGAAATGAAATCTTTTTCTATGTGCCATATTTTTCTTCTCTTTAAAAAAATTTAGCCAGTTCTTAAATCACACCAGAGAGAATATAGATATTGGACAAGTGCAGCTCTGAAGTTCATGGGACTGGTTTCCTCTCACTGTGGCTCTATTCTGAAGGCAGGGTCTTCTCTAGAGCCAAGGACTCTATGGAGTCTGGAGCCTCAGTGTGTTGCCCTGCAAAGATGTGGTTCTATCATGGAATCATCACACCATGGAAACAAACAGGTGGGCTGTAACCCTGAAAAGAAACTTATCCCTCTGCACACCCCATCACCCAAGAGGTCCTCCAAAAGTCACAGGTCAGAGGAGCTGGCTGGGTCCCACACTCCCCCATCACTTAGCCATGAATGGGTCAGAGATCCAGTCCCAGAGCACTCATCTGGTGGCATCCGGAGAGGAGCTGTCTCTGCAGGGGACACTCAGATCGCTGGTGTATAATCACTAAGTAAATCACTAAGTAAACCTTGCCTAGTTTGGCTATTTTGGATGGCAGTTGGCAAGGTGCAGAGTGTGTCTGTTGCCTTCTGAAGCACAGGATACTGGGCATACATCCGACTTTTCCTGAACGTCTGATGGTCATCACAGAGACCTCAGTTAACTCTGGAAGGTCTCCTGGGTGCTATTCACTTTTGTGGCCCCTGCATCCCTTGGGCTGCTTCTGCAGACTTTATAGTGTGTGCCCTCTGGGCCTGGCCCCCAGCCATGGGTCTGCTGTTCCCCCTCAGGGCCTCCGGTGCACCTCCTGCCACGGACCAGCCCCCAAGTGTAAAGAAGGAGAGCGTAGGCCCCCAGGACTAGATTTTGGGAGAGTCTAAATGCATGAGTGCTAATGCGCAGGCTTTCCAGCCTTTCTGTCTGCTTTATGTTTTTGAGATGTTTCATGTTGATTTATGTGAGTCCAGCTCATTCTTCTTATCTCTGGGGTCATGTTTCAGTGTGAATACAAGTCACAGCTTTTCTGTACTTTTGCCCACTGAGGACACTCTGGTTGTGCCCATGGGGTTCCAAGCAGGGCTGTGAATGAGCGTCTCTGGGTGCATGGGCTGCACCTTCTCAGGCGTGTGAGGAGCTGATCCTGACTTGGTGCAAATCCTGACTCTCTCACCTGGTGGTGTGGCCGCAGGGAGAAAGGAACCTTTATGACCGTGGGGCTATTTAAAGACTGGGAAAGGTACGCAGAGATGAGAGGACGTCGTAAGTGTGAGCATGCACATGTGTGTGTCTGTGCAGGCGTGTGTGTGTGTGTACATTTGTGTGTACACACAAGTGTGTGGTGTGGTGTGTGTGTGCTTATAGGCTGTGCATCTGTGTCTGTGGGGTATCTTGTGTACATGGTGTGGTACGTGGGGTGTGTGTGCGCACATAGTGGGATCTGCTGTTCCTGATCCGTGGTCTGCAGGCACGGAGCTTCAGCAGGTGCAGGGAGGGACAGGCGCCTTGGCTCGGAAGAGCGCCTACCAATGACTAGTTCCCTCTGGTTGTAACGCTTCCGTCACTACGACTGTGTTTGGACAAGAGTAAGAGAAACACAAATGGCAGGCACAGCGCGTCTGACTCCGTTCTTAGCACCTGCTCCGGCGCGTCGATGCAGAGAACGGGGCGGGTGGACGCGCGAGGCCTGCCGTCCTGTGGCTCAGCTGGTGCGTGCCCGGCGGGAGGCAGCCTGGAGGTGCCTGGCCAGCGCTGCTGGGGAGGACGCCCCGCACCCTGAGCTCCCGTCCTGTCGCGACTCCCCCGTCACTGCCGGATTCGGCGGGCCAGGCTGGTGATTGTGAGCGCAGGAGCAGGGGTCAGCTCCGTGGGGCGGTCCACCGGGCTCTGACTACATGTGGGAGCCGGTGGCGGCAAAGGCAGGTGAGGCTGCAGAATTCTGTCTCATCTTCCAGAAGGACAGTGACACTGGAAAGGCAGGGTCAGGTTTTCGCCAGTGTTCATGGAGTGGTTTTGACGCTGTCTGCGCATTAGAGTCAGGCCTCGCTCAGTCTTCACTTGACAAGGCTGTGTGGCGGGGCCGGTTTCCCCAGATTGCGCTGGACCCCAAAATTATGTTTCTTCCTAGAAGCTGAAGCGTGCATCAGCTCCGGGGCCTCAAGAGCCCTGACCTGCAAACCACAGAGGAGGGAGGCTTCCGAGGCGGAGGTGAGGCCCCTTGTCGGCAGGCCCTCCGGGGAATGGCGGCCAAGGCTTGAACTCAGGTCTTACTCCACACAATAGAGGCTGGCTCCTTGCTCCCGGCCCCATCCCTGCGGCCTCTCCTACAGCACCTGGCTCTCATCTGGCCCCGGAGTCACTGCCTCCGGGCAGCAGTTGGGTAGGAAAGGGCTCTAAGGGGCCGGCAGGAAAGAGGTGTGCGGGGGCCAGCTCAGGGCACACGGGCCCCCCCATCCCACAGCTGGAGGTCGATCCCAGGCCACACTGCCTGCCCAGGGAGCTGGGACTGCTAGCTGTGCATCCAGAAGGAAAGCAAAGACATTCTCTGCCGCCACAGCCCACGTCCACAGACCAGGCTCCTGACCTGTCACCCCCAGTGGGCTGCCTGTGTGCGAGACCACGGCCTGGGAGCGTGGCCTTTTGGGGGATGTCAGGTACTATTGATTTAGAACAAAATAACACAAATACTGTGCTGCTTCCTGAGCATAGGTGTGAGGACATCAGTCCAACGGGACCAGGGTCCACCCCGACGACCTTGTGTTACCTGCCTCACCCGTGAAAGACCCGGCTCCAAGTGCACTCACAGCCTGAGGGACCGCCCGTGGGGACAGGAGCGACTGTGACAGGGCCCCAAATCACGTTGTGGTCTGCCCTGACAGTCGCCTTTTAAAGAACTGTGTTTTAATCAGCAGAGTTTTAAGTTATTTTTTCCTCTTGACGACTACTTCTTATTATAAAGTTCTGTTGGGCACAGATCTGGTCCCGCTGAGGCTGGCCCCAGCCGTCAGTTCGAAGATCAGACACTGGTAGGATTGGCCAGGAGTCACCAAACTGTGTCCCCACCCCGACGGGGCAGGAAAAGATTGTCAGCTCCCCCATGTGATCCCCAGAGCACGGCTTCTGTAACAGCTCTTCTAGGGGAGGGTTTTGTGGACCGAGAAGTGTGGCAGGGCCTGCGTGGGACGGACCAGGCCTGTAGGGTCCCAGCGCCATCTGCCGCTGACGGCTGAGAGCCCGCAAGTTTCAGCAGCGTGAACCTGACCACCTCCAGCCTCCCTGAACACAGAGCCTACATTTCTTGTGACGTGTATGGGGGCAGACGTGGGGGAACGGTGGCCTGTTGAAACCAGACTGCTGACCATGCCTGGGAGCCCCACCTGCAGGGACACGCAGATACTCCGCCTTCCCGCGAGGAAGAACCGTGTGCCTGGGGCCCCGCACCTGAGTCCCAGCTCCCTTGTGGCTGTCGCAAACGGCATGCCGACGGGAACACGCCGCTCAGCTGTGGCCCTCCCTGCTCCCTGCTCTCCCCGTGCAAGGGGGGAACCGCCATGACCCCGTGGCTGCCACTGCCGGGCTCCTGCGGGTCCCTGAGCTTATGCTTCCAGGCCTGTGTCTACACAGCACACCTCATCAATGCGAGATTTGTGCACCCTTCCTAAAAAGCACTGCAGGTTGCAGAGAAGACTCTGGGCTTCTTCTTTTTTTTTTTTTTCTTTTTTATTGGCCAGTTTGTATTAAATATTCATTCATTCCATAAGTATCTGATTGTTAACCTCAGGAGCCGTGACTGATGAGATGGCAAATAGGACAAGTTCTGCGCCAACGACACACGAGCTGGGGGTTTCATTATCCAGGTGCTTTAAAGCACGGCAGCAAATACCTGTGGACCATCCGGGTGCCAGTTTGTGTTCTAAAAATAGAGGCGAGTACAAAACAAAAATGAAAAGTCATGGATCCTGCCCTCAATTAGCTTATAATCTAGTGGAAGAGATGGAATAAATGCATTTTAAAAATAGGTCAACTGTGTATGATGAACTAGTATACAAGTGAAATAAACAAGAAATTCTTCATTCCCAGAAGAGAGCCCATGGCGGTGGGGACTTCCCAACAGAGAAGACCTTACGATGCTGTTGTCAGTTAAATTGTGTCCCCTGGAGAGACAGGTTGAAGTCCCAGCCCCCCGGTACTGGGGAACATGACCTAATTTGGGGACAGGGTGACTCCAGGTGCAGGTAAGTTGAGATGAGCTCCTACTAGAGGGGGTGGGCCCTTGTTCCGGCGGACTCATGGACAGCACCACGTGAAGACATGGACCCTCCATAAGAGGCTTGCATGGAGTGATGTGTCTGCAGGCCAAGGAACACCAAGAGGACTGGCCACCTCAGAAGCTGGAAGGGGCAGGAAGGCGCCTCCCCCAGGGCCTCCAAGGGAGCACCACCACCGGCACCTTGATGGCAGACTGAGAACGCATTTCTGTTGTTTGTGGTACTTCGTTACGGCAACCCCCAGAGACTGCTGGACATGCCTGCTGTGTCAGATGCCCGTTGGAAGAGGCGGGGGAGATGGCGTGAACCAGGGGTTAGAAACCACAAGGGGCCCTCCTGGCCAGTGAGGAAGCCGGGCCCAGAGCAGGGGCTGGGTCAGGGAGGTGGCAGAGCTGAGGTTCCAATGGTGGGGCAGGCCACATGTCACGAAGTCCCGTGGTGAGAACAGAAGCAGGTGGGAAGCAGGGACCCTGGCCATGGTGAGCATGGCCTGCTCGCACGTGACCCCTGCAGAGGGCATCCGTGCCATTACCAGACTTGCTTGTTACGAAGGCGTGAGGACTCAGCAGGACGCCCCGGCGCCTGGGAAGCTGCAAGCTACACTCCTGGCCTGGCCATCCGGGCATCAGCACCTCCTCTGTGTGGGGAGCCTGATAGCTCTGAGGTCCCAGAGCTCCATGCTCCTCCAGCTCCTCAGAACCTGCCTGCACCCACTTCAGAAAGAAGACGTGGTCTTACTTTCTCCTGCCCATAACTCCCTTGAATGAGCCACATTCATGGATCCATCTCTGATTCTTCATTAACTTTGGGCTGATCCAGCTGTGCCTGTTCTGGACTCCAATTCTGACAACTATTGACTGAACTGCCTGGTCAGTTCCATGAAAAAATAAAAATAAAAATGAGTCCAACCAGCCGGTTGCTGATTGAATCGATCAGCCAGCGCAGGGAGATGATTTCTCAAGCCGCCGGGTTTAGATGGGCCATGAATGCAGTCAGTTTGTATTTTATTTACAGCATGTGTATTTATATAAATGTGAGAAACTGTGTGCTCAGCCCACAGAGTAATTGTCTACTTCTACCACCTAATTATCTCAATGCGATTAGTGAGTGAGATATTAAAGCAGAAGATTAGATATTAAAAGGCATCATTACAGCACAGAAATGAGATTTACATAGAGAGGTATCTAATTCCAAACCAGAAATGCACTCACATAGCACACAATTAGGTATCTAGAGACCCAGCCTCAAAACATCTGTATAGGAAAACAAAGATAAAAATTCATTACTATGTCCAAAAGATATGAACTCTTCCATTTTTTAAAAAATGTAATGTTGTGGATCTCCAAGACACAAGTGTTAATGATAACTGTGATGTGGGATCCTTTTGCAAAATAGCACTGAGTTCTGAGAGAGAAGGAAGGCTGTGGGGCAGGGCATTGCTCTGTGTACAGCCTGACTGTGTGCAGCCCGACTGTGTATGGCCTGACTGTGTACAACCTGACTGTATGGCCCCACTGTGTGCAGCCTGACAGTGTATGGCCCCACTATGTACAGCCCGACTGTGTACAAACCAACTGTGTATGGCCTATGTACAACTTGTATACAACCTGACTGTGTGCGGCCCAACTCTGTACAGCCCGACTTTATACGGCCCAACTGTGTACAACCTGATTGTGTACAGGCCAGCTGTGTACTGCCCCACTGTGTATGGCCTGTGTACAGCCTGACTGTGTACAACCTGACTATGTACAGCTTGACTGTGTACAGCCCGACTGTGTACAACCCAACTGTGTACAGCCTGACTGTGTAGGGCCTGACTGTGTACAGCCTGACTGTATACAGCCTGTGTACAACCTGACTGTATACAGCCTGTGTACAACCCAACTGCATACAACCTGTGTACAGCCTGTGTACAACCCGACTGTGTACAGCTGGACTGTGTACAGCCTGACTGTGTACAGCCCAACTGTGTACAACCTGACTGTGTACAGCCTGACTGTGTACAACCCGACTGTGTACAGCCTGTGTACAGCCCGACTATGTACAACCCGACTGTGTACAACCTGACTGTGTACAATCCGACTGTGTACAACCTGACTCTGTATGGCCCGACCGTGTACAACCTGACTGCGTACAGCCTGACTCTTTACGGCCTGTGTACAGCCTGACTGTGTACGGCCCGACTATGTACAACCTGTGTACAACCTGACCGTGTACAGCCTGACTGTGTACAGCCCGATTGTGTATGGCCCAATTATGTACAGCCCAACTCTATACAGGCTGACTGTGTATGGCCTGACTGTGTACGGCATGACTATAAACAGCCCAACTGTGTACAGCCCGACTGTGTACAGCACGACTATGTACAGCCCGACTTGTACAACCTGACTGTGCACAGCCAGACTCTGTACAGCCTCCTGCCGCTTCCCACTCTCCCCCCACCAGGGATGGACCAGCACACCATGGCTGCTTCGAAGGCATTCTGCTTTGTTCAGACCACCTTCCTTGTGGCATGCAACAAGCTAAGGGATGTGCAGCTTTGAAAACAGACCACCTCCCTCTGTCCACAAATACTCAGAAAGTGTATATAAGATATTATGAACAATTTGAAGGTACGAATTCTCAAATTATGAATTGTGGAGGTTTGTTAAATGGTCATATGAATACATAGGTGTTTCGGACCTTTCTCAATTTATAAACTCACTTTCAATATTGCATTTTATTTAACATTTCCACTAAAGGAAAGATGTAAAGGCCCCAACATATTCAAGAGTGAATGACTTCTTTGTGTATGAAGGCCCAGAGATGGGAAAGCATAAGCAGCTAAGCGTGGCTGGAGCTGAGCAGGAAAAGGAAGTAGGGCAAGCAATGCGATGGTGGAGGGGGCGGGGATCCAGGGCCCTGCTGGCCACAGAAGGACTTGGACTCTGTGGGGTGGGGGTCTGGGAAGGCAGGTCCCTGCTCACCGCACAAGGACTCAGACTTTGTTCTGAAGGTTCTGGGAAGCTGCTGGTGAGTTCAGGAGTCGAGAGGTCACCTTCCCAGCATGGTGGATGATGGAGTGGGGTCAGGTCTGGAGACAGCAGGGTTCACTGGAAGGCTGCTGGAATAGTCCATATGAGGTCTGAGTGAAAGCCTCAGTCGTATTTGCACCTGCAAAATGGAATAATGATAATAAATCATGGGGTTCATGGGGATTCATGGGGATCAAAGGACGTAATGCTCACGCCTAGAGCAGTGGCTGTCCTCAGGACACCGTGCGTGGTTCTGTTCAGCAACCACGAGAAGGATGCGGGCTTCTTGAAAGCAGGATTTCAAGTATCTCCTGCATTAATTTTCTACCTGGTACACATCCTTCTATGTATTTTTGTGATGTAAATGAATAAATGCTTAAAAAAAAAAAAAAAAGAGTGAGTGACTTCTCCAGTAACGGCAGCACTCTGTGGGCAAAGTAAGTGTCTTCAAGACAGAATCATCATGGATAAAGTGACCGCTGTCATGGAAGAAAGGTTGGGGCAGGCTCTGGGGAGCAGTACAGAAGGCGCGCCCTATGTGAAATCCCTTCTCTATATTATTTTAGGTAATGCAGCAAAAAGTGGATTTTATACACTTAACATATTTTAATTTTTACAACTTATAAACAAGACCTGTAAATTATTGGGTAACCTTTATAATAAATTATTTAATAAAATAGGAGGAAACCAGACAAACATGTGCCACACAGAGGCTGGCTGGTTATCTGTGGCAAATACTTACGAGTTAACAGGCCACGCAGACCAAGTCCAGGGCTGCGGACCTTCGTGGAAGGGGTGTTCTCTAGCAGACGTGTCCAAATGAAATGCATTTCCCGAGTAGGAGCCATTTGAGGGGCTGCCCTTGCTGTGTGATGCGGTTTCAGGGGACAATTTGTGCCCCTTACTAAATTTTTCATAGTTACATTTCTAAACAACCTGGGGTTTTCAGGCTCAGCATCTTCCCAAATGATATGTTCAACATGCTTAATACGTGCTCGAATTTCAGTGAAAATGTCACAAGTTCCAGTCCTTTTGAAAAATAATTCATGGACATCAGGCACGGAGAGACAAATTTGCATGGCTGGCAGGTAGGAAACTAAATGAACGCCACAATTCAGGATGCAGAGCTGACTTCTCCTGCTGGGATCCACACGAGCTTCCGAGGTGCTCCGTGGCCACCCTGGCCGCCATGGCTGCCGCAGCCAGCTTCCATGGAAGCAGACCTTCAAGTGTCTTGAGGACAAACTATCAAACCAGTCTTGGCAAAAATAATGAAGCACATGCAACCATATGACTCTCATGAACATAATGATTATTAAAGTACTCACTAGAGCAAAAGGCTTTCTCTGCCACCAAATAATCATATTTTTTAAAAAATAATTTTATTTATTTTAAGATTTTATTTATTTATTTGACAGAGAGAGAAAGACAGAGTAGAAGCAGGGGGAGCAGCAGAGGGAGAAGCAGACTCCCCGCTGAGCAGGGAGCCTGACGCAGGGCTCAATCCCAGGACCCTGGGATCATGACCTGAGCAGAAGGCAGATGCTTCACCCACTGAGCCACCCAGGCGCCCCACATAATCACATTTTTAAATGCTGCTTATTTTGTCTCGTCCTCCTCTCGCAAAACTTATTTCCTAGATGGTCTACAACACATACAGTGTGTACGGTAGCAGGCAGGTACATTATCAATAAATCAATAAACATTGGCAAGTGCTCAAAAGTGACAGGTAGAAAGCATTTCAAAACAGAGCCCGAGAGGTAATTTATAACAATTTGAGGGGGCTTTTTTCTTGTTCATCTTTATATGGATGTTGTTTCTCAAAAACGATGGTCCTTTTTTATTTCAAATGCTCTGCTAGGCAGCATGGCTTCCCCTCAGCTCAGCATTTGCAGATGGTGTTGCTGGGAAGCCACGTGTGGGACCCTGCCGGCAGACCGGACCTGTGACCCCACACAGAGAACTCTGCACCACGCACCGCATCCCGCCCTCCTTCCTCTGGGGCCCGTGGGGGGTGGCCTTTGTGGCCCCGGGCTCCCCAGCAGACCCAAGGAGAAGCAGCACAAAACCCGGGTTTCCCACGCGGAACGCCGTCCCCACTGCGGCCTGGTTAGCTTGTGGCGTTGCTGAGGAGCGGCTGCTGGGAGGCCCCCGGGGCGCACCCTGCCCGTTTGCTTGTGTTGGCAGCTCGGGATGGGGAGCTGGACAAGGCAGCACCCTGGACGGCGTCGGGGACCGTTCGCAGAGCACGCTCAGGGCCGCCTCCCTCCGTGGTGGGACCTTCCCCAAACTGCAGGCCCACGCTGTGCCGCACGGAGCAGGCTCTCCGTGCCCCGGCCTCTCCTGACCTCTGCCCTGCCGCCCCCAGCCACCAGCCGCTCTGACTCTGACTCTGCAGGACGCCCCCTCTCGACTTGCCCTGTGTGTCCGGTCCCCTAGAAAGTCAGCACACACCGCCAGTCCCAGCAGTGGCCTCAGCCTCCAGGACTTTGAGCAGGACTCAGAGCCATGCTGGTGGCTCTTCTGACCCGTTCCTCGTGTCGGCCTCCCCGCTCCCCTGGCCGTGCACCCCACTCAGCTCTGCAGCCCCTTCCACAGAGAGCCACCAGAGACGGAGGCACGGCACACCCCACCGTGGCAGAGCGGGTGGCTTTGCCACGGCCACCGCGGAGACGCGGGGCTCTGGCATGGCCGCCTCAGTGGCCTGTGGACCGTGGTGCCTGCAGCAGGCCAGCCTGCACCCCGCGCCTCTCGGGCTCCCTTCCCGCCGAGACAAGCCCTGATGCCCACATCGGTCACCTCGCTTCTTCCTTCAAAAGCCTACGCGCTGGGCGTTGTGCGTCCAGGCTCTAAAGGGGCAGCTGGGTGTAAAGACACCAACTTTCCTACTCGTACATGAGTCTGGAGGCGGGACGTCCCAGAGCGAGTGTCACAGGGCTGGCTCCTCCCGAGGCCTCTCTCCCTGGGGTGTGGATGCTGTTGTCTCCCCGTGTGGTTGTCCCCCTGTGCGTGTCTGTGTCCTGGCCTCCTCCTCTTATAAGGACGCCAGCCCAATGGCATTCCGGCCCCTTGGTGAGCCCACTGTCGCCTGCTTACCTCTCCACATAAGGTCACATCCTGGTCCTGGGGCTTGGGGCTCCAGCATGTGAGTTGGGACACGGGACGCAGGTGCTACTGCTGATGAGGACCCAGCTGTGACGGGCGGGTGCCCCGCGGAGCCCCTGTGCTGGTCCTTCCATCTGACCCTCCAGGCCTGCCGCTGTAAACACTCGCCCAAGGACATGACTAAGCTGTGACAAAGGGCCACCTCCACCCGTCAGGAGGGGGCTGAGGCTGTGGATTTCGAGGATTTCCCACTGGAGTGTTTAAACAAAGGTCAAACGAGGTGTTTGGGGATAGAGAGGAGGCCAAACACAGCAAATCCCCCCTTTCCAGGATCCCGGCCAAGCCCCCTTGTAGTAAGAAGAGCTTCTTCTCTCTAGAGAGGGGTCCTGCGGCAGACGGCCTCTGGGCGGGCCGTGGCAGTTGGGGCGGTCCGAAGCTGCCCGTTCCCCTCTGGGGCGGGGATCGTCCTGAAGAAGAAAGCCATTTTCCTCTGGTACCACTGGGCTGGCAGCTTCTGGAGTTGAGTCTGGTCTTCCCTGTCGTCTGCAAATGAACTCCCTCAGACCCGCCGGGAGCGGTCCGGCCCCACCGCCCGGAGCTGGGGGGAGACTCCGGTGTGCGTGCTCACGGGTCAGCAGGAGCAGCTCGTCTGCGGAGCAGGGGCTTGCGACCCCATTCTGTGCCTCGTGTGTGCTGCGGGCTCCCGAGCCCAGCCTTGTCCTCACGGTGACCGGAAACAGCCTCCTTCCAAGTAAACTCTTTTTGCAGTGAAAAGAAAAGGCGGCTGGGGGAAGGGTTTACCCTTGCAAACGGGGTGGCCGGCATCAACGCCCCTGAGCCTCATGTGTTGCCGTTGGTGCCTCTTCGGTCGTTAAATGGCACCCGTGTCACTAGCGGTTTTCAAGGAAATAGAAAAAACATGAACCATCCTTTTTGAACCATGCAACCCCACCTGGGTAGAAATGGTTTTCAAGATAAAGTTACTTAAACATTTAATTTGAGAGTAATCATGAGGGGGGAGGGTGGGAAGGAGGCTTGGTTCAGAGATCAAAGACTAAAATTTCCAGACCTCCATCTGTGGCCCGGTTGCCCGGGGCTCGTGCCCAGAGCACCTCAGCGCGGCGGCTGACTCTGAAGTGAGGGCCACGCAACACCTGCCACCATATTGTTTTCAACCAAGAGGTAGAGTCCCTTTCTAAAAATACGTTGGTACTTTTGGGTGAAAGCTTAAAGAATCGGACAAGGAATTTGCTAACGTTTGAGGATTGTCTTAACAAAATAATTTCTATAGAAATACAACTTTTCTTGACTGTTTGCTGTGACCCTGAGTATTTTTAGCATATTTCAAAAATCTAGACACAGTGACAGGCAACATTCTAAGCAAAGATGACTCTAAAATCTGGAAACTTGAAGGTACAGTTTTCAGCACAAAAAATTCAACGCAGAGGACTTTGTTTACCAAGCAGTTGTGCATCACAGTCAACATATAGTTCTGATAACAGTTCACCTGCCAACCTTTTAGGGAGAGGAGGATGTTGTCCGGAGCGAGGTGGGTGTGCGTACCAGCAGCACGAGAAGGAGGTATTCTGTTCAGTTGTAAATACAGGAGCACTGAGGTTTTGTGCCAAAGAAAAGAAAATCTGCGCCACGGGTGTCTTGCTGTTTGTGTGCGTGAGGCACCACGCCCCAGAGGCTGCTGGAGTGGACGGCGCCACGCAGCGGTCTGTCCACGGAGCAGGCAGCCCGCTGCCCCCCCGGCGGGATTGGAAAAATGGCTTGTGACCCAGCCTGGGTTTGCCTTCCCCTTCAGAAAGCAGAGGACACTCGGCTCAAGCACATCTGTGGCCAGACAGGACTGCCCTTCCGTCGCTGGGAATCCGGGCGGGGGGACACCCGTGAGGTGGGGTTTCCGGGGCTTTCTGTCAGCACAGTTTTGATTCATGAGCTGCGTTTGTGTGAATTTTCAGATACATGTTATGATGATTTTGAGAAGTTAAGGGATAATTTAGATTCTCGGTTGATGCTCTTTGTATTATTTAAATAATGCATGTGCTTATTAAGCATTAGCTACCACCCCATGGAGGGGGGACCCAAAATGGCCTCATTAAGAAAATGATGAAAAGACTCTCTTTAGAACCCTTTTCAGGGGTTGGTAATTACCACCGACGTTCATTAGGCAAAGGGAAGGGAGAGGCCAGCTGCTGTGTGGGGCCTGCCGGCGCCTGGGCTGGACGAGGGGAAGAGCGGCCTCGCTGTCGCTGGCTTTGCCCCCCAGCCCCGCCCCTGGCCCTGCAGGAACTCATCTTGCTTGGGGGCAAACCAAGAAGAGTGAAGAAAACCCTCATGTAGAAGGCGTGTCTCAGAGGTTACTGCATCTTGCGCGTGGCTGCCACATGGGGCTCCCACGCGCTGAGTGAGCATGCCCTCGGGTCCCCATCTGCCCGTGGAGGCCACCACGTGCTGCATAAGGAAGGCTCCACTTGAGCTCCAGGCTGCCCCTGCCCCACCGGATCCCCACGCCCTTGGCATCCCATGGCATCCAGACTGTGTGGCCCCCTGGAAATTGGGGGGCCAAGGTCTCCCCACGGCCCCCACAGTGGAGTCCTGTCGAGGGGACAGAATGAAGTCTGTGCAGTGGTTTGGGGAGGGGAGGTTCCAGATGACCGCTTCCCCGCAGAGCACAGGTGAAGAGACCCCGCGTGCTGCTCGCCCGCCATGCTCCCGTGCACGACAAGACCCTTCTCTGGACAGGGCTCCCCAGGGGGAAGTGGGCCGGGGGGCGACATCGGCTCTCCCTCCGCGTCTCTCAGAACCCCTAGAAATATAGTTTGCAACTCCTGCCCTCGGGTGGAGAGAGAACACATGGTCTATTACGAATATTCCCTCCCCCTCTTTCCATACTTGGAAGAACATTTAATCCAGGCATTTATTTAAGCCAAGAGCATCTGAATGGAAGGTGATGTGAACTAAAGCAGGGAAGTTCAAGCGTCTCCATCTGCAGGACAGTCCGCGGTGCGGGGGAGCCTGGCCGGCCCAGGGGTCTCCCCAGGAAGCCCCACCAGCCCCCACGCTGTACCCATCTCTGCCGCCTCCCCTTCCTCCCTGGTGACAACCCTGATCTTCCCCCGGGCCCAGTGCACACAGCTAGAGGAGCAGGAGGGCGGATGTGCCGGCCAGGGGAGTGTGGGCTCTCCCGTCGGAGTGGACACCTGCGGCCGGTGTCTGGAAGGTGGGCAGGTGGCTAGGACTCCTCGGGCCATCGCACACATCAGGGGCTGAAGGTGGAAGTCAGGAGTGAGGTGGGGCAGGAGGGGGACGAACGAGGTGCCCCCCCAGGTTCGCTTTAGGTGAGAGAAGACACGAGCCAGCGTTCTTACAGCAGCTGAATTCGTCTGAAATGGTGCTTCTTCCCAGCACCAGATCCCAGGCTAGCCCAGGCTGGCTGTCCTCAGGGTCGAGGTGGATTCTAACATCAGGGAAGCCATTTGGCAGCAGCGGGGCTGAGGGTGCAGATCTGGCCTTCCTGACAACTTAGCTTTGTGACCTTGAGCAGATCGGTGATGTTTCAGGAGCTCCAAGTGGCTCGGGGTCTAACACGAAGGGGGCGGCCTTCTGAGCACTTCCCGACCTTACCCACACCCAGTCTTCAGTCTGCCCAGTGGGAATGAGGTTTTGCTTCCTTGAAAGGACCCAGAGAGTCACCCATCACCCCAGAGACCACTGTCCATCCGAGGATGCGAAGTTGGGCTTTGCAGCATGGAGTTCTGGAAACCAGCCACGCTGGCGATTGGCCCATCCGCTGACCTCTCTGTGAAGAACCACAGCTGGGTCAGCGTCTACCTCGGGGCACCGAGCCGCAGAGGCACCGTGCCTGGCCTCGGGCCTCCATGCTGTGGACACAGGTGGGGGCAGGGTGTGGATGGTGCCCCCAGGGCCACACAGATCTGGGTGGGGCGGGGTGACCCTTTGAGAGAGAAAGTTCACCACTCTCCGCACGGGGGGCCGGAGGGTTGTGAGCAGCTCTGGGGCTCTCCTGGCTCTGGGGCCCGACTTTCTCCCTGTGACGGGCGGCCGCTGGGTCCAGTGCACAAGGACATGGTACGAGTCCAGAGCCGTAATGGAAGCACTTTGTGAGCACATGCGTCGCGCGGGTGCGAAGTCATTACATCGATGAGGGACCCGGGGCCAGCTCTCCACGCACCTCACTGACTGACCAGCGAGGACCCGACCCCCTCCTTGTTCTGGCCTCAACACCAGGGGAGCCCGCCCTGCTCGAGTGTCCCTGTGAGGAGGCTGAGGGGCGTTTCCCAATCGCTGATTGAAGAGCTGGCGTCCTCAGAGCATCCTGTCTGCGGAGGCTGCCCGCGTTTCGCCCCCATACGCGGCCGGTCACTCAATGCTCCTCGGGAGGAGGGAGGGGCTGCTCTCAGAGCAGGAGAATGGCCCCTGCCTCCTCTTTGTCTCCAGCACACACAGCAGCTCCCCCGCTGAGTGTCTTCCTCTCGTCCCTGAAGGACCAGGGGACGGTGGCCCTTGCTCTCACGGAGATGCGGCCAGCACGTCCCTAGTTTGTGACGCACACCCGCCCCCCCGACCTCCAGTCATGTTTTTGAGGCACTGAAGATGCACCTTTTAACCTGAGTAGATGTTATCCGTTTTCCCCTCTGTGGTTTGTGCTTGTGCTGCCTCAGTTCAGAGGGGTAGTTAGATGTGTTCCTGTATTTCCTCTGAGGCAGTTACAGTTCTGTTGTCATCTTTAGGCTTTACCCTGCCGAGGATTAATTTTCAAGTATTGTGAGAAACCACGGTCCAATCTGATTTTCTTTTGTGGCGTATGGACCCCAAGTTGAGTGGTCCTTCCTTCTCCCACTGGCCCCGAGGTCCTGCCACTGCCCGCGAGTTTCCAGACATGGGGGCTCCGTCTGGGGTCTCTGTTCCATCTCTCGGGGCTCTTCGCTCCTCCCTGCAAGGCCCCTGCAGGGTCAGGACAGCACGCCCTGGCGTCCCTTGTCCCTGCTTCTCATCTGTCTGTTTGGGGCAGAGTACAGACTTTCGGGTGGACCAGAAAGTCAAGTGTCCAAGCCTCCCGTGGTACCCCCAGTCAGACCACAGTGAGAACCCACAAAATAATAATAACAAACTGAAGAAACAGAGTCGTTAATGGCTCATGGAAACACACCCCCTCTTCACTCCCAGGATCTCGGGGTAACTAGAGCACCCTGAAGGTGCGTGCGGGTCCAGCCAGCACCACCCCTCACCCCTGCAGAACGCTTAACTCCCATCAGCCACCGGCTCCGTGCTGGGAAGAAGCTGATGGTACGTTGTCGGGAGCGGGACCAGTGCACTGAGTGCAGAACGCTCCTGCGTAGTCCTGAACTGTCTGCCAGTCCCAGCTTCCTCATCCAGGTATGTCCGTGCTGTGGGAGCAATTCCCCGTCTTCAGAATTGCTCTGGGATCCCGAGCCCCTGGTGGCCTGGCGCATGCCTGCCTCTCCCCATGCTCTCCACACCCCGGCTCCGTGCCCACGCCCGAAACCCACAGTCCTCTCTGGGGTCTCAGCTGCACCTCCTGCTGGGGCCCCCGAGCCCAGCGAGGGAGCCCCCCCACCCGGCCCGGGTCACAGGCTGGTATCGAGAGTCCCTGTGGCTGTCCCGCCATCAGCCCCGCTCCCCAGCCTGCAGACCTTATCCAGCCCCTCCCACACGCAGGAGGCCCAGAGTCGCCTCTGCCACGTCCGTCCCCGTGGACGGCTCAGCGCGCGGCCAGCCGGGAAGCTGTGGGAATGATGTCAGATCAGAAGGACCCCGACGCGGGGACGTGTTACAGTGGCCGTCCCATCCCCCTCTCCATCAGCACGTCAGCCCTCCGCATCCGACCTCGGCCCACGGTCAGTCACGCCCAGGCACAGGCTTCGTTTCTCAGGCTATGCCTACGGAACAAAGAGCTGTGTTTATTAGCTTGCTGTGCAGCGTTTAGGGGGAAAACCCAAAAGGCGTTATGTGAGTTACTGCGCACTCACTGGTTTTCCCAGCACCGGCGCTCGGCGGGCAGCTCCCGGCTTCGCCCTCCCCCGGGGGCCAGGGAGGGTGGACGCTGAGGAAGGGGCAGCTCTCCACTCTCGAGGGGGCAGCTCTACCTTGACAGACGTCCAGGTGGAGGAAGGTGGGGACGCAAAGCAAGGAAGCAGGGTGCGTGAGCGGAAAACCAGCCTCTGAAACCCACACCACGGCCCCCTCGGGACGATTAATTCATTAATGCTCCCAGCCACCACTGCATTGTTTTCTTGTAATTATACACACCTCGTACGCTTGCTTTTGAAGACATTAATTGCATGATTAGTTTTATGATTTCTTCTGATTACCAATTAAGTTACCTTTTTTTTGTATTTCATACATACCATTAGAGTTTATAGTGCAGCTTTTTAATTTCTCACCTAGCAGGGGTTCTCACACATTGGAAGGCTACATTATCCACTCAATAAACAGAGAGAGCTTAATTTTCTGTGTAAAGTATTGGTGTGGACCTAGGAAGGTGATGTTTCAGATATTACGCTATCAAGAGTGACATTTAATTTTACAGGGAAAAATCTTGTTTTTCACTGTCATGACGACGTTCACAGAGTGTGATTTAGAGAAGGGCGCCGACCAGATGCAGTGATCCTGCGTCTGCTGGCTTGGATGGAGTTGTCACACCCCCTTCCCTGAAGAAGACGTTGGCGCCCACTCTGCCCGTCATCTCGTTATGCCCTGCCTCTTCCCAGAGAGGACCATGAACCCGCAGGTGCCCCTCCTCCCATGCCCAGCGGTGCCCGCACCTGCGGCGGGAGGGGGCTCTGCACCCCACGGACAGCAAGGGCGAGACCTCGCAGGGCTCTGTTCCTGTATCCCCACAAGGTGGTGTAAGAAGTAAAATGGCCAGCCTCCCGCCACGGCTCATGAAACGGCCTTTGCGCCCGGCTGTACACTCACGCTCCAAACTCTCTTCTCATCCCCCAGGAAAAATAAGAGCGAATAGATCTGTAATCAACGGATGCTCAGGTGGACAAGATGCCTAATTGGATTGCACTGAAATGACTCTCCATAAACGGGCTGTGCGGGAGGAGGCGCAGTTTAATCGTGTGATTTAGCAGCATCGATTCACAGCCCCGCGCACAAAGGGGCCGGTGAATAATGCCATTTATAATATCGTGTATGGGCTGGAGACCTTCACGTTGGTTTAAAATGTATGTGTGTTTCCAGCCCTCTGACAGCCAGGCCGCCCCGAAGGGGTAAGCACTGGGAGGTCTGAGATACTTTTAATTGGATGTGGCTATAGAAAGAGAAAGTTCCAATTTTTATGTTGATCCTTAAAGTATTAGCCTGACAAAGCGCTGCCCTGCAGTGAAGAATGGAGTGGGGGAGGGACGTGTCCACGCGGTGCCCCGCGCATCCCAGGGCACCGCTGAAGGCGTGCCCGTGACAACCAGGGAGAACAGCCCAGCACCCTAAAAGCTCCCAAATTTTTCATAAATTGTGGGAAAAATAGTAGGGTTTCTTGAGGACTCTTTATTTACTCCTGGCTTCCCTGTTTAACCACACTTCTTTCTCTTGTGAAAGCCTGCTTCATTTCTTGTCCACAGGCTCCTGAATAATGTATGAGCAGGGGCGCTGTCAGTCCCGGGGACACAAAGGTCCCCAAGCTAGGGGCCCTGTCCAGGGGCCTCTGGGGAGCCCCTTCACCCGCGGCCTCTGTGGTCATTACCATTCATGATGTGCAGTTTCCCCGCCCCAGATATGTGTGTATATTTTAAAAGGCTAATTTAGGATTTTTTTAGGAGAGCTTTGTCATTGTAGGGGGTGGTGGAGGCCTTGCCCTGAGTTTCATTGAAAACCCAAATACAAGATTATAAGTTAAAAAACAACCACCACGAGGGAAGAGAGGACAGCCCTGTTGCGTGGCCGTGGCGGGGAGCAGGGGTGACATCTGTGTGGGGCATCGGCCTGTACTCGGCAGTTTCTGCTGCTCGCCTCCCATCCAGTTTGCAGAGAGCAGAAGAACAAATAGGGGGCCCTGTCTCCTGTGCCAGACCCTACTCCTATTTCATCTAAGTGAACCCCAGGGTTCCTGTGCTGCTGGTCCTGGCCTGCATTCTGGGTATCAGGGATGCACAGAGCCCGCGGGTCGGCCCGGCTCTGGCCTGCACTGCACAGAGCGCACAGAGACGCGGGGGGCCTACTCGCTCGGCAGTGTGGTGGTGAGATGGAGCAAGGGGCCCTGGGCGTGAGCAGTGGCACCTGTTTGTGGACGTGGATGGGGCAGCAGCTCCCTGGGGGACCCCGGGCCGGGTCTGGCCGCTCACGGCTCTGCCAACATCTACTCTGGCTATTGCCGGTCTTCCCCGAGGGGCGGGGGAGGCCAACCAGGAGCCCTCACCGCATCAGGAAAGGGACAGATTCAGATTGCGGGGAGGGGTCTGAGGCCACGCCCCCCCCACGGACTTCCCAGGGGCCACTACTCCTTTGCTGGCCCCAGGGCTGCTGGTTGGGTGGCCTTGCTCCTCGTGTCTGCCTGGAACAGTGTCACTGGTTCAGCTGGAACGGCCCTCACGCTCAGACCTGCCCTCCGAGGACCCGGGGACTGTCCCTCCCTGCCACCTCGCTGGACATACTCACAGACAGCCACTGTTGTCTGGACTGAAGTGAGCTCGTGACAAAGACGGTGCATCATCGGTGCCCAGAGTCGGCCCCGTGCTGGCAAACACACAGTTGTCCACGTTCTCCCATGGCCACGCACAAATTAAATAATTAAAGAACAATTAGGTGCTAATCTGCCTGTGCTGAATGTGAGTCACTGGGTTTTAGAGAGGGTGCAATCAGCAAAGCCTGGGGTAATCAGAGGCAACTTCATGAAGACATTACAATTTCAGCGGCTGCTGGAAGAAGGAGGGGGTGTGAGCAGACATAATGGGGGCAGGCATATTTCAGGGAGGAGACGTGGCAAACACGCATGTATTCTGTGTTAGGGGAGGGAGTATACGGTGTATGGGACCAGCCCCCGCGTCAGAGAGTCCCGGGGTAGCCGGGGACATGGACACATCCCTGTGTTGTTGCAGAAGGATGCTCATGAAGGAGAGCGCACCTCCAGCTCACAGAGGGGCTGTCTGTGCCGGGTGCTGGGGGCGGTACGAGTTGGCTGCCCAGCTCAGACACAGAGGACAGAGACAAAGAGCCCGAGTGACGTAAGCCTCGAGGATGCACCCTCATCCAGGGGCAGTGGGGGTGACTGATGCTCCTGGCGTGGGATGTGTGCATGGCGGGGAGCTGACACCCTGCACGTTGCTCAGCCTCAGCTGCCCCCGAAGGGCACAGATGACCGCTTAGCCATCCTTCAGCCTGGCCCATAGTACACATCCGATGAGACAGAGGGAGAGGGAGGGTGAGGACCTGGGGTGGCAGGCCGGGGACTGGGAGGGTGGACGATGAAGGTCGACCCCACAAACATAGATTTGGAGGCGCTATTGGAAAGTCTCTGGAGGGGCGCCAGGGTGGCTCAGTCGTTGAGCATCTGCCTTCGGCTCAGGTCATGGTCCCAGGGTCCTGGGATCGAGCCCCAAGTCAGGCTCCCTGCTCAGTGGGAAGCCTGCTTCTCCCTCTCCCACTCCCCCAGCTTGTGTTCCTGCTCTCACTATCTCTGCCAAATAAATAAATAAAATCTTTAAAAAAAAGTTCTTATAAACTGTAAAATATTGCAGATAGTTAGAAATAGCAATGATAGGGACGCCTGGGTGGCTCAGATGGTTAAGCGTCTGCCTTCGGCTCAGGTCATGGTCCCAGGGTCCTGGGATTGAGCCCCAAGTCAGGCTCCCTGCTCCGCGGGAAGCCTGCTTCTCCCTCTCCCACTCCCCCTGCTTGTGTTCCCTCTCTCGCTGTGTCTCTCTGTCAAAAAAAAAAAAAAAATCTTTAAAAAAAAAAAAAAAAAAAAAGGAAAGTCTCTGGAAACAGAACCAAGTCCCAGGCCAGCACACAGACCACAGGCAGCCTTCTACGTTTTCAGAGTCAGAAGAGCATATTTTTGTTAACACTTGTTTTGCTTCATTGAAGCAAACTTAGAAATGTAGAAAACTTAGAAAATACAGAATAATAAAATTTACAAAATTAAAACAACTATAATTCTGCCATCCGATTTTCTTGCTACCTGGTATTTCTTATAGAATGTGTATGTATATAAATATATAATGTGTTTATAAAATATATATCAAAATACACACTCTATAGAGAGTTTCATCTTGCTCTTCACTTAGCATGTTTGGCCATATCAAATAGTCTCTACAACACTATTTGGAGGAGTACACAGTTCTTTCTACAATGATTCCGTGGTGTTTAACCCCCTGCCATCATGGGTTGTCTCCGGGATGTCACTGTTACAAATCTTGCTGCAGTTGAAACCCATATACATAGATTTGATCCATGCAGCTTATTATGTAAGATCCACTTCTAGAAATGGAAATACTGTGCTAGAAGGCACCACCTCTCTAAGTCTCTGGGTTCTGAGTATCCAGTTGAGTGCACGTCCACCCTGACCACAATGTACCTCCGTCAGGACCACAGGCAGTGTCCCCGCCCTGACCACAGATGGTGTCCACCTCGATGATGGGCATGGCCACCCCAACCATCGGCAGTGTCCACCTCGATGATGGGCAGTGTCCACCCCAACCACCGGCAGTGTCCACCTCGATGGTGGACCGTGTCCACCTCAACCACTGGCAGTGTCCACCTCGATGGTGGACCGTGTCCCCCCCAACCACCGGCAGTGTCCACCTCGATGGTGGACCGTGTCCACCTCAACCACTGGCAGTGTCCACCTCGATGATGGACATGGCCACCCCAACCACCGGCAGTGTCCACCTCGATGGCGGACCGTGTCCCCCCCAACCACCGGCAGTGTCCACCTCGATGGTGGACCGTGTCCACCTCAACCACCGGCAGTGTCCACCTCGATGACGGGCATGGCCACCCCCACCACCGGCAGTGTCCACCCCGATCACACGCGCCTCTGCCCTGGCCACACACGCCCGTGAACACGCCCTCAGCAGCACCAGGGGCCAGACCTTTGCCAAAGTCTCTGCCATTCTTCAAGGCAAATTGTGGCATCTTATCGTTGCTTGAATTCGCGGTTCCGATTCTGCATGAAGTTAAACATATTTACTCGATCACTTCTTGTCCTACACTCCTGGGAATACTCTGTGCATTTTGTTGTCTCTCTTCCTCGTGGCAGATGCTTCCCAGCTCGCTGTTACACTGTTGGAAGTTGTGGATATTAAGCCGCGGTGTTCATGTACGCTTGTCATTTCCTTTCGGACTTCGCCAACCGCTCATGTGTCAGAAGGTCCTGGATCATTCTTGAACAGAGAAATAGTACTTTTTCTCTTTTTCGGTTTTTATTTTTATTTATTTTTATTTTTTTTAATTTTTTTTAAGATTTTATTTATCTATTTGAGAGAGAGAATGAGAGAGAGAGAGAGCACATGAGAGGAGGGAGGGTCAGAGGGAGAAGCAGACTCCCCGCTGAGCAGGGAGCCCGACGTGGGACTCGATCCCGGGACTCCAGGATCATGACCTGAGCCGAAGGCAGTCGCCTAACCAACTGAGCCACCCAGGCGCCCTCTTTTTCGGTTTTTAATGGTTCATGTTGCTCCACTTACTCTTCATTCATCTGCATCGCTTCTGGTTATCACTATTATCTGTCGTGAAGTGAGGCATAAACGTGGATCCTTTGTTGCGTAACCCATCCCCCACTGGTTTGCGGTGATTCCTTCGGCCCTCTCACTAATTTTGCCTAAAGCTTCGCGGTGCGGAGAGCATGCTGGGTTTCTCTGTAAACCCTTTGGATTTTCATGCCCAGGTTTTCTCAGGTTTGGAACGTCGTCTTCAAGTCGGTGTTTGCCAGAGTTTGAGTTGGCCACTGGGGTCTCTTGGGAAGCGGGTCCCTGCGCCCACGCACGTCTCTGCCATGCTCTCTCCGCTCCTGGTGCTTTCACGCACTGTTCCAACCCTGCAGCTTCCTGCCGCATTGCCCCGGACCCGAATGTGACCTCCGCTCTTGTGGTTTTCACCTCTTGGCCCCTGTTCGCCTGTCCTCAGTCCCACGCTTTGCCCTCATAACGTGTGACTGACTTGCTTTGCGTCCCCGATCGCTGTCACTGCGTGATGTGTGTTCCTGCGTCCCCCCATCTCTGGCCGCCAAAGTCCTGTTTGGAAGGCACTCTCCCAGAGCCTCTGGGCACGGAGCCTCTTCCTGTTCTAGAGCATTCTTTCGGAGGTCCCATGTTGCCGGTTCCTCTCTGTGCTCTGGCTCATTCTCAAACGAAGATTAGTCTTCTTCTGACAAAAGGCAAGAAGTATGTCACTCCTGTGGCCTGTTTGCTTGCTGGTTACATTCTTTCCCCAGATAGGCTGCTCGGGGGGCGGGGGGGGGGGATGCTTAATATTCATAGCTCCCGGAAAATGCCCACATTCCGAAGTGTGTTTTAATCCGCTTTACTGAGGTGTAATTTACTCCTGATAAAATTCACCAATTGGATGAGTTTTGACAAGTGTGTGCAGATCAGGACCTAAACCTCCGCTTTCCAGCTGCATAACATTGTGGCCTGTGGACGAGCCCTACGTCGTTCGGCTTTATGCTGTGTGGAGCTGCTGCACGCGTGCAAAGCCTCCTTCCCGCTCTGGGCTGTCGCGCTCTGAACCGCTCTGTGTGAGGGACCCCGGGGGCCGAGCGCAGCTGCACGGCAATAGCTCCCGAGCACAGGCGGGTGACCCCAGAGCTCAGCCCTCGGCCCCATTGCCTTGAGGGACTTCGATTTGTGCACAGACGCGGGAGGAGGGGGTTGGAAGCTCCAGCCGCCTCCCACAGTGCGCTCTGAGCCAGGACAGAGGGCGGGTGAGGCGGAGACCTGCCTCCACAGTGGGAGCAGGCCCCTTCACCCAGGCCGCGAGGCCCCAGGCACCGTGGCGGGCTGTCCATGCACTGGATGGCGGACAGCCACAAGAGGGGCACTGACCCATGCAGGGACACGCTTGTGTACACCTGGTGCTCCTTCATCGGCGCTGGGGACGTAGGGGCACCTCATTTACAGAACGCATGGGTCACGGACAGGCCCTGCTTGTGTTTGCGTGGCTCCTTCCTCCCGAGACGGTCTTCGTGGTCAGTGCAGGTCCTGCTGCCCCACAAGCCCAGTTGCAGTCTTGTCTGCAGCCGACCCCGGCCCCATCCCCTCCCCTCCACTGCAATGGTCACTCAGCCCGTCTTTCCCTCTGCTGCGCGGCTCTTGGTCCCGAGGCTCCACTACACCTGAGTTCCGGTGGAGACCACTGAGCTGGGAGAGACCACCCGCGGACCGGAGGATGCATGGGTGGAGCGTGGTTGCCGAAAGGTTTAAAGGACCTCGGCGGGACCCGCTGGGAACAAGTTGCAGGCTTCGGTACTGGCCGCACATCCCATGGACTGTTCCAAAGTACAAGGCACTCCTCAGGCCCAACTAAAGATGGGATTGTGGGGCCATCTGCCCACTTTCTGCCCCGATCAGAGACTCATGCAGTTTCGGATAGGCTAGTGACTTGTTGGTCCTAAAATTTCCATGTAAGAAGAAATGCAAAATACTGATTTATATCTGGAGGAAATCCCAAGTGTATTTGTTAAATACACTTACAGCTACTCAGCTTTGACACTGAGCCCAAAATACAGGAGGCCACAAGCACGGCCCCTCTGCTCATGGCCCATTACGCTTTGGCCAAATGTAGTGCCCCTGCCCTTCTCAGACGCGTGTTCCTTCTGAAGAACCTGGGCGTTGTGAAACCTTTTCTGACGGGCTGTCCGTGTTTCCCACTGGGGGAGGGCTGGTAACTTCTCCCTGCCACCGGGGAGTGGCCTGGCGTGGCCCCCGCCCTGGCATGAGCTGTCGCTGCCTTTGATGCTGGAGGGAAGAGAGTCACAGAAATATTCCCCGCTCAGCCTTCCAATCAGCCCGAAGCCTGCACGAGACACACTCTTCTGAAACCTGGGACAGATTGTGCATCCCCCCGTTATTCCTTTCTGAATGGTGACTTTTGTGGGATCTAGGAGCAAGTGCAGTACATCTCTGGGTTTAGGAGAGCTTGAATGCATTCACCAGTCAGGAATAAAACTTTGACATGGTGGGTGTATCTGTCCACTCAGCGGAGCCACTGAACTTTCTTGCCTCCCACCTGCTCCTCAGATTTATATTTAAAACGAAAACAAAGTATTCTGTCTCCAGTTTACAAAAAGGCAGCCATCCTTAACAAGCCCAAATGGATTAGAGCTCCTACATCAGCAGAGCCCACTTAGCAAAGTGTGGAACAGTCGCAGCCCAAGGTAATTTGCAAAATGCAGTCGCCTCTGATCAATCTGAAATAATCCTCCTGTTTATAAAACAGAACATGACTTGCAGCACCAAGCCCGACACCAATTACACTGGTAACAGAGTTTTAAAGTGGCACCAGGCTGCCAAGGCAAGGGCCAGCCAGGCGTCCGCGTGCAGGCTCGCTGTTCCCTCTCCGCTCCTTGGTGCTGTTGGGCAGCAACTGGAGAAGAATTAATCCCATGGTCATGGGAGCAGTTTTCATCCTCAGGAATTAGCGGAGGGAGCAGACACCGTGAGCATGCACAGCCCCACTAATAATCCTGCAGGCTCTGGGCTACAGCCATCCCCGACTCATGCCCTTGCAGACAGGAGCCAGGAAAACATCTCCTGCCCCCATTTTGTCAACAAGCACAGCTCAGTGCAGTGGGAGCCACCCCAGCCATCGGAGGACTCCGGCGAATCGAACCTTTGAATCGTAGGGTATTTCGCGTTTCAGTTCCAGCTCTGCAAACGGCTCCCCCCAGAGTCTGGTGGGACGTGCCCACCACGGGGGCTCCGCCGTGGTGTGTCTGTTACAGGCCGGGGGCTCCACAGATGTCTGGCTGCACCCAGGGGCTGCTGGGTGCTTTCCCCGGCCCCTGCTCTCTGCGGGCTGTGGGAGGACCCGGTGCAGAACCCGGTGCAGGCAGCTTGAGGACAGTGCGATGGCTTCTGCGTCTGACCAGGTGCGGGCTGCTGCAAACACAGCATGGCCCCTCCCCAGGCCCCCAGTCATGGATGCTGTCCCTTTCCCGCCCACCCGCTGCCGTCGGGGAAGGAGTGGGGAGCGCACCCGAGCTGTCCGCCCCTCCCGAGCTGTCCGGCTCTTCCCTGGACACAGCAGCCCGCACCGACTAGACGCAGGGAAGAAATTCCAGCCAAGCCCAGAGAGAAAGGGCTTCTTCCCCCACAGGAAGCCTGGACAGAGTGGGGTCACGGGGGGGCTAATTCTGGGACCGATCCAGCTGTCCTCACTGAGCCCGGGGTCAAAGATGCTGTGGCCGCCCCAAGCGCCCCCTCCTCCCACAGCCGGCTTGTGGCGGAAAGGAGGGGTCTAACCTGGGTTTCTCCTTACTTACTTTGCAAATTCCAAACTTTTGAACAAGTTGAAAGAATAGTAAGATAAGCACCCACTGTTCTTCATCTGGATTCACAACTGTTAGCTTTCTACTCGACATTCTTAAACCCAGTCATCTGTCTGTCTGTCTGGATGGATGGCATGTTTGCAAATACGTTCCAGACTCTGCCGTGGAACTACTTACAAGTATGTCTTCTAAGAGTCAGGACATTCTGCATCACCCCCAAAGTACAACATCGGTGCAGTGTGACCGACGGTTCAGGGCCGGGCCCCCCCCCGCCACGTCCTCATAGTGCCACTCACGGCCGGCTTGTCACTTCTGTCCAGGTTCCAGTCAAGAAGCAAAGCTTTTGGTGTCACATCTCCTGCTTTTCTTTATTCGCAAGTACTCTTCCTATCTTTCAGGTTTGCTTTATTTTTGGTCTCCTAATTTTGCCGCATGTGACGACACGAGGCCAGATGTCCTGGCGCATAGTTCTTCATCTAGGTTTGTCTGTTCCCCGGTTGGTTAGATTCCAAATTAGATGGAAGATTTCGGCAAGAATGCTAACATGTGGGGTCTGTCATGGGCTTCCCACTGTGTCACATCAGGAGGTGGGTGATGTCGTGCTTCCCAGTTTGGACGATGCTAAGTATCCTTTGGTGAAGGTGGTAGATGCCACCTTACTCCTCTACAAAGACAACCTTTTTCCTTGGTCATTAATGAACGAGTTGCGGGGCTTTGGGACTGTGAGACTATCCTCCTTGCCAGTTCCCGTTGGCCATACATCTGTTTCAACAGCTGGGGTAGAGATGATGTGAGGGCAGCCTGAGGAGGGAGGTCGGGCGGGGCGTCCCTGGCTCCGAGGACGAGGCCACCAGCCTGCACAGGCCCCCGAGGTCCAGGCACCAAGAAGCCAGCAGCGGGTCTCCCCTGCGGCAGGAGCTTTCTAGGGGTCGGGGGCACTGAAAACCAGGAGGGTGTCGCTGCCGGGGAGAGAGCACGCACTGGGGGCTTCAGGACGCCGTGTCTCTGGAGGAGCAGCGGCAGAGGGTCGGGGTGCACCCTGAGAGTGGCAGGGGTAGGCGGCGGCTCCATGGCCTGGGGGCCCCGTCTGGGCGGGGCTGCATGAGCCCAAGGCCCCTGCCTGACGCCCAGACCGGCTCCGAGCCCGCACGTGGCCAGGGGTCAGCACAGAGCCTGTCCCTGGCGCACGGAGCTGCAGGAAAATGTGGCTGCCACCCTTCTTCGTTCGGTCGCAAAGGCGCTGTGGCTGACCAATTTGGGCTACTTTGTGCATGTTTCAGTGAGTCCTCCGTAAAGGTAGCGTACCACCTTCCTTGTTATTCTTGCTGGAACCTCTAAAAACAGAGCTTCCCTGGCATGTTCCATAACCTGCCCTTCGTTCCATAACCGAGCCCAGATCTGCGAGCAGGTTTCAAGCTCACCCGGTCACGCGTGTGGCCTTTTCCCCAGATCATGACCTGCTTGACAGGGGAGACTTAGGCTTGTCATTTCTAAAGACTTGGTGAATCGCCAGTAAGATGAGTCTCGCTTTTGTGTGCCCACCAGTTTGGTGTTTGGGAGATGCGGCCCGGACGCTTGCTGGGGGTGGGGTCCTGCGATGCTTGTGTTTGGCTTTAAGTGGCTCCTCTTTATGGGAGACAGTTTATTACAGACTCTTTAAAATACAATTCTGGGGAAACAAATTCAGTCGTCCTTGTTAAAAATGTATTACACATTTCAAATTAAAGCTCGGCCCGCAAGCGTGCCGTGCCTGGTCGCATCTTATGCCAGCATCAGCTCGCGCAGCATGAGAGGAAGCACTCTGAAGCATTTGAAATTAAAATTGTGTTTAGTTTCAAGACAAGGATGTAATCAATTTCCCTTAGAAAATAATAAAAACCGGAACGCATAAAGAAATGTTGCTGGAAGACATAGTGACGCCATCTTTTTACTGAATCCATGACTTTACACAACTTATCCCGGTGAGATCCTTTTTTGTAGTGGGCCCCATAGATAAAACCAGGCCCCATCCATCGGCTTTCTGCTGAGGGCCACCTCTCAGCTCGGACGGGGAAGTCACGGCCCGTGACCCGGTCAGGTCCCCTGTATTTGGCACCTGCTTTGCAGAAAGTTTGTAGTTGGCCTTAGACGTTTGTTTGCCTGGCTTTGTTTAACTTCTTGTAAGCAGATCTTTGATTTAATTATTCATATCTGCAATAAGTGGAACCTCCATCAAGATCTCCATGAGCTACTCTAATGCGTTTCCTCGGTGCTGACCACACACCACAGTGGCGGGCGGCCCAGGAGCTCGTGGGCTGACAGGAGGCACCCACCAGCACCCGGATCGGCACCCCATCCAAGGAGAGACACTGTCCGAGGCACGGACGGGCTGGAAACGGAAGGCTATGTGGGAATGTTTTTTAGGAAGCCGTCCTGCCTGAGCTGATGTTGCAGGTTGGGAAGCTCCCGCAGAGAGTGTGCATTTGCTCGCCTGGTGCCCGGCCACGGAGCACCACACTCACCACGGCTGGCCTGAGCCCCCACAAGGCTGAGCTCCTGCGGCCAGGACTCTGCTCTATCCCGCGTGGCCCACACGTGCGCGGTGACCCACAGGGAGGGAGCAGTGAGGTGGTGGGGGAGGGTGGGCGTGCGGGAGCGCCACTGGATGGAGGAAGTTACAGATGGGTTGTGGGGCGCGGGCAGCACAGCCCCATTGCCGGGAGAGACCGGCCGGCGCCTGGTGTCCATGGAGCCCCCTCTGCTCTGACCAACGACTGCTGTCCCCGCTGCGGGTCTGGTTTGCGGCTCTGGAACCTGCTGAGAGCCTGTGGAGGAGGCAGCTGGCCTCTGAGCCTTGGCCTCTGCACCTCTGTCATGTGATGCTCATGGGGCCTCGGCGGCAGCACCGTGCACACATCCAGTGGTGCCACCGCTAACCCTCAGCCAGGCTCTCCGCTCAGCACTCGACGTGCACTGTCCCACCTGAGGCCTCCCGACGAGGCTGTGAAGTCATGCCCGTTTCTTGGATGCAGAACCTGAGGCTGTGGGAGGCCGTGCACGCGTCTGGGGCACCCAGGGTGGGCGTCTGTGGTCTTCATGTGATCTTCACTCTAGGCGAGTCTCGTGCTACAGAAGCAGAATAGATCTGAATTCCTCTGGTGAGAACCTCCCTAGAGTCTGCATCCCCCATCCCATCAGCTCTGACCCCACGCACGCCCAGCGTCACAGGGCCCGTGCTGGTAATGGCGGCACACACGCAGGTACCCAGACACACTGTTCTTCACGTGCCACGTTGGGGTAGCAGGTGCCAAGTCTTCTTTTAACCCAGAACATCGGGGTCCCAACTCAGGTCTGAATGTGGAATCCAAGGAGGGAGGAAGTCAGGGGTTACGTAACGCGCTCAAGGGCGAGCACCGTGCTACAGGGCATTACTTGAGCTTTCGTTTCCCGGTGGGTCCTCTCGCTCTTGCTGTGTGAATGACATGTGCACCGGGCCTGCAGGGGCCTGGGTCTCCCCCAGACTCGGGAGCAGTGAGGAGACAGCGAGGCAACGGAAGGCACCGGCCACCAGGCATAGAACCAGCATGCTGGGCTCTCCTTGCTGGAGGGCCTGCCAGCCCGAGGGCGTCCTCTGGGCGCCTCCCACAGCCTGTCACCCACGCTCCTGCCCCCAGGGTCCTACCCACGCCTTCACCCTCTTGCCCTTGGGCTTTCTGTTCTTTGCCTTTCCAGAAAAGGCCATGTGCAATGATCAGGCTTGACTGTGTTTCCAGGTTTGGTTTAAGGAAAATAAATGGCTTGCACCTAGTAAGACCCTGTAAAAAGTCCTTGATTATTAATTTTGAAGAGCTTTTTGTAAGTAAAGCCCGGTCAAAATACACTTGGATTTCGGGTAGAATGAGTGCCGTCACCAGAGAAGACACAGCTGCCTCTGGGCCGGAGGTGCCTCTCCCAGCAAGGCACAGCGCCAGCCCTTTCCCTGCAAGGTCGTGAGGCTCCCTGCTGCAGGCGGGATGGGGGAGGGCAGGCCCCTTCGTGGTCACGAATGGGTCAGGCTGTCTAGAAAGCAGGTGGGCAGCTGGGGCTTGATTCTAGAATACTCACCCGCACACACGCACGGCTGAGGCTCTGTGGCTCCGGACCAACTCCCAGACCAGAACTTCTCAGCCTGGGGGCCAGGGGGGACCCAGTGAGACTCCCGGTTCTCAGAGCCCCCAGCAGTGTTGCCTGGCCAGCCCCACGCAGGACAGGGACCTCACAGAGGAGGAGGAGGGGACCAGACCTGCTCTACATGACGGGCCATGCCTGTCGAGCAGGGGCGCATGCACGCAGTGCCAGCAGGCAGGCTCTGTGAAGTGAGCCGCTTTCCGCGGTGTAGATACTGCCCTCGCACTCGGGCCGTCTGCGCTCTAACACCTGGTCCTCGGATGGTCTGGCTGTTTACCCGTGGGACCCGCAGGGGTGTGGGCAGGCACCCGCACAGCGCAGCTCGGACAAAGAGCAAATGGGCTCAATCCCGCGGCGCTCCCGAGCCATGCACACTGCAGCCATGTCCTGTGGGTCATCTCACCACACACTCACCACACACCCACCAGGTCACTACTCCTGTTCCGCGTTTCAGAGAAGAGCAGGCCTGCATGCCGGGAGGGTCCGGTGAGCACCCCGCAGCATGCATGGCGAGCTAGTGGCCACAGCGAGATTGCAGCGGCAGGAAGTCTGAGCGCGGAGCCCAGCCCGCGGGAGCTTGGCTGCAGGGGTCCCGTGGCCTGTGCGGCGCTGCTTGGAGCCTCTCTGGGCTCCCAGATGTGCGGTGTCTTCCCTGGCACCTTCTGCCCACCCATATCATGTTCTGGAAAAGCTACCTGCTCGTTCCTCTACCCCTCTCACTGTGAGCATCACATGGCTCTCTGTCAGCGCTGAGGGTCTAGGACGCAGCGTTCCTGGCCCTGGAGCTACACTCATCTACTTGGCAGGACGTGCCCAGGACATGGGCAGGTGCAGAGAGTTTTCAGGCTGACACTGCATGTGTATAGTCTCCGCCTCCCCGGGGGTCTCGGTGCGTTCTGTGCAGCCACGTTTTACAGAGGAGTAAACTGAGGCATGGGGACCCCCTGCAGCTCCCGCCAGGCGCTGGGTGGTTTGAGAGCGTGAGCTTTGGCCTTGCCTGGATGAGGCTTTTTCCCATTACACTGTGTACCCAAGTCTCAAACCAGGAGTGGATCCCACTGGAGGAACCTCGCTCGGCTGCCGGGGGGGTAAGGGTCTGTCCACCCACCTGTGAGGCATTCCTTTAAGCTTGTTCAGAAAAATGAACAAAAAAGGCAGTCCAAAGAAGCCACTGATCCTCTGAAACCAGAGAGAGGGGGGTAATCCAAAACCAGAGCACCGGGGTCAGGGGAGGGCAGGGCCGGCATGCCCTAGGATCGTAGGTTCCAGAATGTCAGGGGTGGGTCCCTGGGAAAGAGCCCTGGCCATCACCCTCCCCGTGGTGCCCCTGGTGCCTGGCACGCAGCCTGCAATCCATGAGCGTCCGCAGCACAGACTGAGTTCCCTGGGCTGTGCCTCTCTGGGGAGAGGTGCACGAACCCACCGCCGCTGCCCGGATCTGAGCCCTTTCTCGGCGCCGTGGGGCATCGACCCGGCTTTGCCACCAAACAGCCCTGAGTCTGGGCATGCTGTGGCCTCTCTGTCTGCCCCCAACCATCCGTGGCGTCCTGCTTCGAGTCTGTCGGGAGAACACAGAGGGACTGCAGGAGAAGGTGGTGGCAGACAACCGTGGGGTCCCTGAATGCTACTGCTGTGAGCGTTCTTGTTGTTTTCAGGATTTTATTTATTTATTTGACAGAGAGAGAGAGAGCATGAGCAGGGGGGGAGGGAAAAGCAGGTTCCCCGCAGAGCAGGGGACTCGATCCCAGGACCCTGGGATCATGACTTGAGCCGAAATCAGAGAGTCGGTTGCTTAACCGACTGAGCCACCCAGGCGCCCCTTGTTGGTTTTTACTCTTTAGAAATGTTGACAGACGTGTTAGGGTTGGATTTGGGGCAATATTTAGGTATAAACACTCAGAGCCAGCCAGCATGATCAGAGAATACGGTAACCTCGGAACGCCACGGCGGCAGCCCATCGCGGAGTCCCTAAGCCTGCTCTGATAGAATGGCCCCGCAGGGTCCTCCTTGGCAGAAGGTGCCTGTTGCTGGCGTCATGGGAGACAGATCATGTCTTGAAAACCCTCGGAGGGGCCCAGGCCATAAGCCAGCTAACACAGACCCCTGGGCTGCCTGTGACGTCATGTCTGTTCTTGAATACACGCATGCAGAGCGCATGTGGGCGCTGAGCTTCGTGAAAACCAGCCTTGGCTCACTCCGTTGTCCCACAATCTCAAGGCTATCTTTGACTTCCCAAAGCCAGGCCCCACCCGGTCCATGGGATGCCTGGGTCCTGCCCCTACTGCATCGGGACTCACCATCCTGGCTCCCACGTTCGAAGGGGGGACAGTGATGTGCGTGGCGCAGATCATGCCAGGCAGGCAAATAAATGGTACGTGTTGCACCTGCTGTGGTGTTGTCCTTTGTGGGATTACACCAACCCTCACACGCACAGGAGACAGATGCACAGGACAGCGTTCGTAGCCCCTGCCCACACCTGAACCATGGACAGCCAAGAGCGTTTCACAGTGAAGCTACTTCTTGTTTCCCGGGGCCTGGAGATCCCCCGAGACAGTGCTTGGGAGCGAGACAGGACCACGGAGAAGGGAAGCGGGAAGGGGCGGCCAGCCCGGCTCCTTGCCTGCAAAGCCCGCCAAGCCAGAGGGGCCACGGCCTGGGCCCCGTCACAGAGGGCCCCGAGCTCCCCGCTAGCGTCCACCCCCGCGGTAAACCAAGACACGGGCGGTGTGGGGACGGGGCTCTCCACTCGCGCTCTTGACAGGGAAGCGTTCGCAGGTGTGGTTTGGAAACTGACTTGGCATTTTGACGTATTTGAGAGGATAATCCATTTACTGGCAAACAGACGTGATTTAGTCAGGATTAGTGTGACAGAAAATCCAAAAGAATAGTGGCTTCAACAGCTAGAGACTTGTTTTCCCATTCCATGGGGAGAAGAAAGAAGCCAGCTGCAGGCAGCACAGAGCGGTGTGTGTCCCTGAGAAGCTGGAGCTGCCGGGGCCTGGCCACACGCCAGCGTGGCAGCCGGGCTGGAGGAAGAGTGCGCCTCCCTCCTGCAGGACTGCGTGCAGGACTCACTTGCGCCCCGCAAGCCTGAGTCAGCTGCGCGTCAGCCGTGACTGTGGCTGGGAGATGTGTCTTCTGGGGGTTCGGGGGCCAGCTGAAGACCAGGGCTTCCCAGGAAGGGGAGCACAACAGAGGGGGTGGAAAATAACCCTTGTTTTTCCCGGGCCAAGTGGCCTGGAGGTAGGGGTGTGGCAGGTCGGGGCCCCAGGGACATGTCCAGGACTGCGGTCTGGTCACAGGACCCCAGGTCCTCCCGGTGCAGCTCAGGGCCTGTGCTGTCGGATAGTCTGCTGCCTGAGTGGCCCCAGCCCCCCGGGGCACCCTGGGCCGAAGTTTGCCCCCGCCGCACCACCCCTGCGCCAGGCGAGGTAGAAGGGAACTTGGGGCTCTTTGGAGCCTAGCAGCCAGCGTCATATGCAAAGCTCTCCTCTTGCTGCTTGTCCGTGAGCTTCTGACCTCACCTCACATCCAGGACCGGAGGCAGCCGCACCGGTCTGCTCTGTGGAGTCCTGGCCCCTCAGCCCACCGTGGGCTCGAAGGGCCCGTGTGGCTGTGCTCATGGAGCTGGCAGCAGATTCCCGGGTCCGGGCTGAGCGGCACGCACCCTGCCGGGCACACCTGTCCTCAGGAAGCCTGCAGCCTGTGGGAACAGGACGGCCACACGTCTTTGCCCTTAATATCCCAAGACAGACTGCTGAGTCACGTCCCAGCTCAAGGGCAGAGACCCATCTGTAAGCCTGACGGAGAGCCCGCACACCAACACCATTCTTGTGCCCGACAGAGACTTGTGGTCAGCTTCTACTCTAAGTGCAGCCCGTGGGCGCCACGCACCAATACCAGGGACGGACAGACGGAATATCTCCCTTGGTGGCAGGGCTGTCTTGGTTCCTGGGAGCGCAGGGCCTTGTACTCTATCTGCTCAGCATTGCTTGAGTCTGTCCAGCCGTCCATCTCTGGAGAGGGCAGAAAGAGAAAAGTGGTGCTGACGTCTCTCCCTGCCCCACACCGAGGGCCCCTGGGAAGAAGCTGAGTGAGGGCCTGACGCACCCCTCGGCCCTCAGAGGAATAGGCTGCTGAGGGCTTGCAGCCCCTGGACCATTTCCACCGCAAGGAAAAGCTTTATGTAACTAAAACCTGGGTCTCAGAACATCAAGTCCCTGACTGTTAAAGGCAGACTGGACACCCAGGCTTTGAAAAATTCAAAGGAATGCTAGTCACAGAGTGAGAGAAAAATCTGGAAATTTAATCAGTCCTCAGATGTCATAGAAATCAGATGCACTAACCAGTAACCTTTGGGGGTAGGCACCTGCGACCACAGTGCTTGGGAGGAGAACCCCGGGGCCCCCAGGGCTCCAGTTCTAGACGGGGTCTCCATATCGAGTGGATAGTGGGTGGGGCCCAACCGTTCTGAGCGGAGTCTGGGCCCCCCCACCTGCCTCGCGGCCTCAGGGGAACTGTCCAGTGCCTCTCCACAGGGTCGTGCGACTCTGATGGGGCCACACGTGTAAATTCATGGTGCGCAGTGGTGCTCAGCAATTTGGGGTCTCTTCCCCTCCTACATGGCCCTGAGAGGCAGCGTCTGATGCCACTTCCCCGCTACGGTTGCTCAGAACGTGCCTTCGTTCTCACCTTTCCTGGTGCCACATGTGGGATGATGAATGACCCCAAGACGGCGCTCAGGAATCATGGAAACCTCAGATGCAGAAACACCCATGGGGTCTCTGTGAATGCCTCATAGTCCCCTCCATGTTGGTTGGCGTGGCTCCAGGTCAAAGTGTATGTGTGTATGTGTCTGTGTGCGGGTGCATGTGTGTGTGTGTGCATGTATGTGCGTGTGTGCCAGTGCGTATGTGCATGTATGTGCGGGTGCGTTTATGTGTGTGTGCATGTGTGTGCGTGTGCATGTATGTGCATGTGTGCTGGTGCATTATGTGCAGGTGCGTGTGTGTGGGCCTGTGCATGTGTGTGTGTCTGTGTGCAGGTGTGCGTGTGTGTGTGCATGTGTGTGCATTATGTGCAGGTTTGTGTATGTGCATGTGTGGGTGTGTGTGCAGGTGCATGTATGTGCGTGTGGGTGGGTGCATGTGTGTGTGCGTGTATGTGCATTATGTACAGCTGCATGTATGTGCATGTGTAAATGTGGGGGTGTGCAGATGATGTATGTGTGTGCACGTGTGTGCAGATGCGTGTACATGTGTGTACAGGTGATGTGTGTGCAGGTGCACGTGAGTCCGTGTGTCCAGGTCACAGGGAACAGGGCATCCCATCTCCTCCCCTCTCTGCACATCCAGCAAACTCTGCTGACACATGTCTGTGCTGTCAGAGACAGTGGAGGGAAAGGTTTTCTGACAAGGGGTGCAGACGTCCTGCAGGACAGTTGCACCCCTTCCCCCCACCAGCTCTCACTGCCTCTTCAGGACCGTGCACAGCCAGCCCCGTCCCTTCCCACACACCCTCAGAACAGCTGCAGGGGTGAAGGCAGAGTGGGTCAGCTGTGCCGTCACAGAGGCCCCACAAGGAGGGCAGATCGGCTAGCCCGTGCAAGACCAAGGAGCATGCGTCTGTGTTGGCTCCTCCCCACGCTCCCTCTGCATGTGCCCTGAGGTCCTCCCAGCCACGTGCTCGCAGTGTGAGTGTGGCCTTGGTCCAGGGCCTGCGGACGGGGCGGCCACGTTTCCCTCATGCACACACATGTATCTGAAGGTGCACTAAGACCTTCAAGCCTCTGGGGGCAAACAGAGGAGGTTTGGGGCTGGAAGTGGTGTCAGAAGGCACTCTCTGCCCTGCCTGTGTGGAACCAAGGCTGGATGTTGGGCCCATGGACAGGGAGGAGCAACCCCTCAAGAGCACCAAGTGCTTGTGTGCTGGTTCTCAAAGTGGGTCCCCAGACCAGCAGTACCAGCATCACCGGGGAACTGATAGCAATGCAGACTCTGGGCCCCTCCCCAGACCCAATGATGGAGAAACTCTGGGGTGGGCCGGGCCATCGGCGTTTCAGCAAACCTCCATAATTCTGACTCACGATCAGGGGCCAGGACCACCGGAGAGTGTGCTCGAGGTGTAGGCCGCCACGTGGGGACAGACCCGGCACGTGGTGCGGTCACTGCAGGAGCGCTGAGACCGTATCATCCCTGATGGCACACAGCCCCTCTTAGGGGCACAGTATCCATCTGGGGTCAGCATGCCCCTCTTGAAACACCCACCAAGCCCCCCTGGGCTTCCTGTCTGCCTGGCTGGCACCCTATGCCTTGGTCAGCTGCCCCCTGCAGCTCAGTTGATGCCATGAACCATGCCCCAGGCATCTGCACCTTCCTGTGCGAACATTTCGGTTGTCCCGCCTTCTGGGGCAACATTCACACAAGGGTCATCAATGTCGTGTTGATTTTCCTAGTTAGGCTCCCAGGCTTTGCGAATATTCTGCTATCACCCACTATATCCAAAGAATGCCCTTGGCTACAAGTAATGGAACCTGAGTGAGCAATGAAGACAGTCTGTTGTCTCTCACACGAGGTGACCCACGGGGGCAGCCGAGCCAAGCTGCCACATCTGATCACCCCGTCACTTCGCCTTCCTGAGTGTCCACGAACACAAGACATCTCTCTGGTGCTTTGTGTCACATCTGCCCCGCATGCCAGGAAGAATGAGGCCCTGGCTGGGAGCCTGGACAAGCAGAGCCTCTGTCAACAGAGACTCGGCTGGAACGGGGCCACGCAGTCACGCCCCCTGCAAGGGCAGCTCCAGGAGTGGGGGCAGTCGTGACCGCTGAATCTGCACCCGTGCCCGGAGCTGCGCCCGCGGCTGCTAGGCCCATGGCTGCCCCAGTGCAGCTGGGATCTGTCAGCGGGCAGGGAGGGGCCGCTTCCCCCAAACCCTACCCCTGGGATCCGGACAGTCAGCTGCCGGGGTCTGCCCTGTGTCTGTGGCAGGTGTGAGGCCACTGGGTAAAGGCGCGTCTTGGGAGCAGTTTCGTTGTGCCGGCCTCTCCATCTGGACAGGTCCTGGCGGGTCTGGCGAGCTGTCCTCCCTTCCCGGCCAGATCAATTCTTGATTGACGGCACCTCGCCTTGGCACCCTTTCCCCACAAAGAGGGAATTTGGGGTTTTACTTAAATAAGGCATCTGAACACATGTACGTGAGATCAAAGAAAGAAGCAGAAATGCCTGTGCTGGGGCAGGGGAGGGTGGACAGCTGTGATATCGACGTTGTGACCCGCACGTGGCACCTCTCTGCACGCGGGAGCCCCAGTGCCCCCCCACCCCGGCCACGTCTGGTGCCTCTTGCAAGTGCATCCTTGGGCACAGGCTTTCCATGTCCACCAGCTTCCTGTGTGTGGCAAGCTCTGGGCATCGGTCCGTCCCGTGGAGCATCCGAGCGCGTGGGGAACAGCAGGTGGTGGGCGGGGCCATGCATGGGCCCACGCAGGACTTAGAGCAGCACGCTTAGTACCTGTGGACCGATGACAAGAAATCCAGCGTGGCGTCTGAACCCAGGGGCATTTCCCATCACAGACGGAGAGGCGGAGGCTTGAGGTCACAACTTGGGAGCATTTACAGCCAAATGTGCAAATCTGGTTGTCTGCAAATTAAATTTCATTCTAAAAGGAGCCAGTCCTGCTCTGGAACAACGTAAGTCCATTATATTTGTTTGTAAAGCAAATTTTCATTCAAGAACATGTATCCCCTCAGAGCAGAAAGTGTCCTGACGGGACACCGTCGTGGTGGCGGTCGGCGCAGGGCAGGCTGGACGTGCTCGGGCTCCTGGGCCTCCTGCCCTCCTCCTGTCTAACCCACGTCCACACCCCAGCCCTGGCTCCCACCTGCTGGTATCTGTAGCAGTGAGCGGGGATCTAACACCTGTGTAAATGTGGAAGTTGGTTGCATTTCCGAGTCACAGCGGCTGGATGACCTTCACGTCAAGAGGTGAGAGGCAGCTGGAGACCCCGAGTGCAGACTGCTCAGTGGGCTCCAGGGACGGAGGCTTCCGAGCCGGGAAATGTGCAGCGTGAGCTGTGCGACGTGAAGCAGGGTTTGCTTTGCTTGATGAGCCTCGAGTTTTGTGCAGGGTGTGTGTGATGCTCACTTACATTTCGGCGCCGGTGGAATGAGGAAGGCGGACGGGCAGTTTCTGGGAGTCCCACCTGCTCTGGAATCTCGGGAGATCTGCTCACGGCGCAGGAAGTGGGGAGGGGCTCTCCCTGCTGTCCTCCCCAGCTGTCGGGGCACTGTGGGGAGAAACAAGCCACACGTCAGTCGTTCGTTCCAGACTCCGGAGTGGGGCCAGCCAGGACCCTGCAGTTCCAAGCTTTAGCCACACATCTCTGCCTTTCTTCACTTCCCAAGTTCAGTGTCCTCCCCACCCACCCGGGAGCGCGGCACATTCACCGCCCCAGTTCTCCCAGCCCCTCTCCCCTGCATGGGCTGCCTGCCCAGGCTTCCCCTGCACAGGCCTCCCTGTGGACCGCTTTGGTGAGTCTCTGTCTCTGCCGCTTTGGGTGGTCTCCAGAAGCCCATCTGCAGAAAGTGCCTCGTGTCTCAGATTGCCCCCAATGGCAGGCAGGGGGTTTTTGAGGAAGGCCCCACGACTGACCCTGGCCCGGCCCTGGCATGCGCTGCACCAGCATGACCTCCACTCACCTCCACTGGCTCAGAGAAAGGGGGCCATGCCATTCCCCAGGCGCAGAGAAGACCTCCCAAGCCCCTGCACTGGTGTGTGCTGGGCTTCGACCCCGTCTTCTGACTTCCAAGCCCAGTTTCAGAATCTCTGGCTCAGCCTCCAGTCTCCAGGGGCCTGTGGAAAATTGTCCTGAGAGGGTTGCTTTGGCACTGGCGGAGATTTTCCTTTAAAAACTGAAGAGGTCTGTGCCTTGGACATGCTGTGCAGGACGCATTTAACTGTCCCCTCCCGGGAGGCCCAGCCACCAGTGCCGTGGTGGACAAGCCAGTAACCAAGCTGAGAAGGTGCCAGCCTGCACCCTGGAGAGGTCTGCACCCTGGAGAGGTCTGCACCCCAGAGACGTCTGCAGCCGGAGAGGTCCGCACCCCAGAGA
>NW_027397161.1:617168-655455 GCF_003265705.2 Callorhinus ursinus | reverse complement strand
CTGCAGCCGGAGAGGCCTGCACCCCGGAGAGGCCTGCACCCCAGAGAGGTCTGCACCCGGAGAGGTCTGCACCCGGAAAGGTCTGCTCCTCCACGCCCGCCGTGGCTGCCAACATCAGTGCCGTCCAAAGAGAAAGTAGTGCGTGCCCCTCCTGAGACCTTGGGAAACCCTTCAGAGCCCTGGGAAGGTCATTTAGGTCACCTGTGACCCTGCCCCTGAGCAGCAGCGGGGTGATCTTATCTCCCGGGGGCATTTTCTCTTGACTTTTTTTATGCAATTGAACTTTCTTGTTTATAAAAGTGAGCTCACCAGATTTTGTATACTGAGGCTTGAAACATAATAAATTGTCCAGATTTCCCCTGCTGCTGGAGAGTTTTCTATTCACGATCACCCAGTACGCTGTTACGTGGGCCTGAGCACAGCCCGCATCCGTGACCCTGGTGGGACTGTGCAGTTTCCCCTCCTTGGTCTCACACCTGCCCCTCCCAGTGCTGAGGCAGGTGCGGCAGACAGGGGCCCGAGGCTGCGCAGGGCTGGGCCTCGCTCGGAGGTCCCCTTCTCACCAGCCCACATGGTCACCCCTTGCTCCACGATGACTCACCCACTACAGCGTGCGCTCGAGGGGCTCGTGCGTCCTGGCTGCAGGTGCTGCGTAACCACAGGCATGTGGCCGTGCCCCGTGGATGCTGCCGTCACTTCCCATCAGGGCCCCTCCGCCGCCTGGCTTGCTCCCGTTAGGATTACGGTCCATTCAGAGGCGGGCACCCCATTGGAACAGCCTGGTGGAGGTGGAGAGGGAGTGGAACGTGTGACTTCTAAGCACGATGAGGGCGGCTAGATTTAAGGGAGGACCCGGTCTCCACAATGTTGGTTCCACAGGGAAATTTCAACCCAGAGGCAGCAGGACAGTAAAAACCCTGCTCCCTTTTCCAGGAGCCCAGTCTATTTCCACAGACCCTTGCCTCCTTCCCATTGGAGGGCAGATGGATGAAATTAAGGCCTCCCTTGGTATAAATTACCTGGGAATTGGCCATATAGCTGGTTATCGTGTGGAGACACTGGAGCAAAGAGAGAAGGGCCACGGAGTGGCCTGCAGGCCTTCTCCTGTCCCTTCTGCTCGCAAGTCTCCCAGCCAAAGCGTCATCCCCTGTTTTCTCGGGCAAGTTCTCCCTTTTCACAGTTAAGGACAACTCCAAATGGTTTCCATCAGCCTCGCATGATTGCCGTGCACAGGGCGTGTGGAGAGCGTCCTTCTAGCTCACCGTGGCTAGCGAAGTCTCTGGAATTCAGACTCGTGTCTTGTTGGCCATCCTGCCCTCTGCGGGGCTGTCCTTGTCGGATGACGTGACCCATCGGGAGCATGGTTCTGCCCCTTCCCAGGAGCCGGAGGAAGGGTCCCGCGGGCCTTTCTCCTCTCAGTGAGATGCGTGGCTCGGGGGCTGAGGCTCAGGCTAATGGAGGCACCGTCTGTCCTGCTGGTGGAAACAGCAGGAAGGCTTGGCGAGGGGGCTGAGAAGTTGGGGAAGATAATCCACACGGTTGGCCGTAAAACCTCAGCACGTGTCCGCCTCCTGTGGGCCTGGGCACCCAGGGTGGACTGGACAGATGAAGACTTCTGCCCCCACTCGGGACGCCCTGGAGTCCCTTCTGGAGCGCCCGAGTACCTCCTGGGTCGGCTGTGGCAGGGGGGCTGCCCTGCGGGGCTCCTGCCAGCCGACCTGGGGGCTCCCTCAGCCCCTGTGGGTTCTTAGGGGCACTGCAGCCCTCAGGCCGTCCTGTGCAGCCAGTGTTGAAAATATCCCCGTGCTCGAGATGGGAGAAGAGCAGCCCCTGGGGGCACAGCCTCTGCCACCAACCGAGCTCAGGAAGAGCTGCTGGCTGCGTGTTCCTGCTGGTTCACGAGGAGCCGTTTTCTGCTTGGTCCAGTAAGGTCAAGCGAAGGCCCCAATGGAGGATCGGCACAGGTCACCCTCTGGGGTGTTGAAGGGGGTCTCTTGATTCTGGGGGCCCTTCCGAAAAAGGTTTGAGAGATGGGGGACCATCAGGGCAAGTGGGGGCGTCAGGAGCTAAGGCTCAGGCGCACTAGCTCGGCGTGTGGGTCAACACCCGAGGGGGACGAGGGTCGAGGGACGACCCCACTGGTGCATCGGGAGCGGCTCGCGGGGGGCCCAGAGTAGCAGTCCGATGAGAGAAGACCCACTGGCCAGGTGGGCGCAGGAGAGGTTTGAGACCCGGAATCCTGGGGTTTGCTGCCAGGCTCCGTGAATGTCTTTGCTGATGATTCGCTGCCTGGTGGAGACACTGACCAGGGTTAGAGGTGATTCTCTCGGTTCCCGAATGTGCCAGGAACGTGGTCTGTGGTTTACTGGTGAACGGAGAATTCCTGCTCTTGGGTCCGTGCAACCCACCCTGGTCCCCCTGATGCAGATGGACTCGCTGAAGGAGCCGTCAGAGCCAGTCAGGGCAAGTGGCTGTACCCGCCGGTGGGGCGTGCCGCACGGCGCCGGCATGCGTCTGTGTTCAGGGGGTCCCGAATGCCGGGACCCCGGGTGTGACCTGCCAGCTACTGCATGATACGCTTGGAATCCTGCTGTCACTCACGCCCAGCTCGCCGGTGCTGGGATAGCGCTTTCTGGGCTCACCTCCTTTATCGGCCTCCTGGAAACCCTGACGGCTGTACCCACTCTGCGGATGAGGAGAGCATGGTGGAGCACACTGATGCACCTGTCCTCCTGGGTGGGACATGCCAGCACAAGGATGGCACGAGCCAGTTAGCCGAACAACGGAAACCAGGACGTTTGGTGTGTTTCTGAACCGCCGGGGATGCTGGGTGGGGTGGGGACAGGGGCTGTCCCCGAGGTGGTGTCTGGAACACAGGATCATAAGGAGGCCTGTCTCCCTGGCGTGTGGACCGCTGTCTTCTCCCGTGTCCTCACACGGTCGTCCGGCCATGCACGCCTGCGCTCTGTTCTGATCTTCATGTAAGGACAGCAGTCCTGTGGGATCAGGGTGACCTGCTGACCTCCCTTTACACTGATCGCCTCTGTCAAGGCCCCATCTCCAAAAAGGTCACGTTCTGAGGTGCCAGGAGTCAGGGCTTCGACAGAGGAATTTGGGGGGACACAATTCAGCCCGTAGCTCCCCCCAGAACCCTGACTCATTCCCAGGGGTGAGTGGTTTCAGTGTGTGTTTGTGGTGCTCGCCGGCCGGCAGGCTCTGCCTAGAGCTGATGCCGCGTGTGGTTCCCTCCACTAGAGCACACGGCGCCGCGCATGCAGCACGAAAGCCCGTGGTTTACTGGTGAACACGCTTAGAAGCTATCTAACTTGGGGCATGCTTATTAACCTTTCTTAACAGAGGGGCTGTATTTTATCTGTATTTTAAAAATGAGACTTGTGGTACTCATTTAGCAGAATTGACAGGAGGAATAGTTGCAGCAGTGAGTAATTAGGGACGTGCACGGTGCCTGAGATGCATCGCTGTTCCTTAAATATCCGTCATCTTCATTATTCCCAAAGCCCCTGCCCCCACGCCTGCCCACTGCACACTTGAGCTTGTCTGGCAGAGAGGAAGAACAGGGAGCCTGGCTTCCCTGGTACAGGCCCCTGAGGCTGACGGCCCACCCACCGACAGGGGTCTGTCTGTCAGCCCACCAGCCCCGTGCACCTCGAGCAGCAGAGAAAAGCAGGCGACTGTGCAGCCAGCAGCCTCAGGGGCACAGACTGGGCGTTTGGTGTGTTAAATTGGGACTGAATAAGGACTTGCCTCCTGCAAGTGGAGAAACGAGGATTGCAAAGGGAACTGAGCCCCGTGATAACGTTCCGTGCTGTGAACTGCCCTCGGGACGCTGTTCTGACAGGTGCCTGGCAGAAGCCAGAAGCAACTGTTGCTTTTTCTCCGTCCATGGCCATTTCCGAGCACATGAAATGCTGGTTTGCATGCAGAGCTCTGTGAGTTCGGCAGTGCAGGAGAATTTCTCACAGAGCGCGTCCCCACACAGCACCCGAACGGCTGACATGTGGCACTGGAGACTCAGGGGCCAGGCCCGGGGTGAGCTGCCAGAGAACAGCAGAGGATGGACACCTCGATTTAACATAAAAACTTGGGGCAAAGTTACTTCGATACTAAAACACCTCTAGAGATATTAAAACATATATAGTTAAGAGAGCAGATAGCAAAATCCGCACCAATTTTAAAATCGAAGCTAAGACTTCAGAGACACATCTACCTGCTGTCGGGCCCTCAGAGCTGCAGCTGGGGGCAGGGAGGCGGCGGCACGGTGGCCGCAGGAGGAATGGGGGAACGGGGTTGGGGGTCTCTGCTGGAAGAGCCCAAGCAACCAGGGCCCTGTCACCATCAGAGGTCAGGCTGTCTGGCTGCTGGAGCATCTGCTGGGGCAACTCTAGGACCCTCCTGTTGGGGCATGGTGGCACTGGCCACCCTGGGCTTCCTGGGGCTGAGCAGGTTCCCAGGATAGGGGACGTTCAGTGCTAAAATTGAGATGTTTTCATATATACACACACACATATGTACATTTGTACATTTGTACACGTGTGCATGTGCACACATCTATACATGTGTGTGCATGGACGCACACAGACATGCTTCTTTATACACACACGCATGTTCACCAGTAAACCACGGGCTTTCGTGCTGCATGCGCGGCGCCGTGTGCTCTAGTGGAGGGAACCACACGCATGTGCACGCTCTTGTACACACGGAGATGCACACACGTGTGAATGCATACATACACCGAGAATGGCCTCCAACGTTCTGCTTCCCAGCGTGCGCACGGTTTTCTGCTCCTCCTCACGTGGGGATGCGAGTGGATCTCTCCTGGGCACCGAGACAGCATCAGACACTGACACGAACCACCATCTGCCCGGGCTGTGCCCTGGAGCCTCCCCTGTGTGGGGACGGCTCTGGGTTAGAGGTAAGCCCTTGAAACCCAGAGTCCTGGAGCCCACGGTGTCCTCGCAGAACGGCAGAACTGGGCGGCGTGCACCAGACGCATCGGGCCCTTGCCACCCGCTTGAACAGACACCCCCCAGATCCTCTGCGTGCAGTCGCCCAGAGTGGAACGGCCCTGGGTCTCTCACCTGGCTGTGTCTCTCCCTGTTGAGTTGTTCTGCTCTGCTTTGCCAAATGTGGTCCTTTCGCTGAAGTGACACGGTTGAGCTAATTAAGATCTATCTCTTCTGGCATATTAACCAAGTCCTGCTCCCGTCCACCCTTCACTAGTGCACAAGGCCAGGGTACCATCCACGGCACCAAACATAATTTTAATGCACCTTACATGCCAAGGATCATGTGTCTGGTGCATGGCCCAAGCATCTGATCTTCCTCCCTGTTGTCCATTTATATTCTTTGTGTGTTTTAAAACCTTATTTCTTCCTTTCCCATTTTCCTGAATTTACTCTGGCCTAATTTGTGAGAAAAATGTGCTTTGAACTTGTAACTAAGCTATTGGAGAATAAGCTACCTTTCATTCTTGATGAGCTCACATCCATTTCCTTTTCTTCAAACCTTGAATTGCTGCTATTTTTTTTTCTTTGCTTCTTAAAGAAACAACAAGGTCTAAAAAAGACCTTCCAGGTTCATACTATGGAAATCACTGTAGGAGAGGGGGATTAATAATTTTATTATTAGAGAAAGATGTTTCTTCTCATTGGAATTTGCAGTTTTCTGGTTTTAGTGGAAAACGTATCTGAGAGCATTGTTTCGGCTGTGGGCTGTTTCCTGTGGCTTTTGTGGTGGTTTTCAAGAACTGGAGGAAGGGATCTAGGTACTTGGCACTCCAAACCCACAGCTCACTGGGATAATTTGGGCAGAAGGAGCCTCTGGTCCCTGTGAGAGTCCAGGACAGTGGAAGACAATATGACCACAGGGAGCGTGAATCACAATATCTCTGGGTGGGTCACTGCCAGGCCTCACACAGTAGGGAGAAAAATGAGTCCTCACCCCTGGGTAGGCTCAGACCAGGGAGTTGGAGGTGGGACTGGGGGCAGGGGGCAGGGAGAAAGGTGACAACCTGTCTGCAAAAAAACACCACTGTAAAGAGAAAGTCTTCAAATTCTGGCTGACTGACGGACTGTTGTTGTCTACCACCACCCCTGGACACCTGATAGGGTAAGAGGGGCTTGGGGTGAGACGTGTGTGTGTTTGTGTGCACCTGAGCACTCACCCATGTGCAGCGTGGCCTCATCAAGAGCTGATTAGCCAGGAACTTAAAATCCTCCCTGGGAGCAATTTCCAGTGTTATGAAATTGCTTTGTGAATTGGGATATTTGGTATTTTTAGGCACTACCAACTGTAAGAGTGGGAGCACCGTCCAGCAGGGCGGGTCTACTCATAAAAAAGGGTTACATAATTCTTAGAAGCTGAGGGCTTACAGCTATATGTCTCAGCAAATCCCAGACTGCACGGTTTCTTGGTTTCCATTAATGAGATCTTTTATTTAATCCCAAGTATGTTCAGGATGCACTTACTACTCATTCGTGCACAAGTTTATACCAAACGATTTCAATAGCTTCTCTCAAGGGGCTTTTAGGAAATATTTATTTTACTAAGGAAAATGTGAGTTGGCAATAAAGAAATTACACCAAAAGGAAAAGTCGACATGTTTTTCTGTCATGAAAAACCTGCCCAGAATGCCAATTAATCATGCAATACTTCCTGACTTCAAAGTACATTACAAATCTACAGTAACTAGAACAGCATGGGACGGGGTAGTAACAGATACATAGACCAGTGGAGCACAGCAGGGAGCCTGGAAATAAACCCACACATATGTGGCAACTACTCTTCTATAAGGAGCCAGGAAGATACAATGGGGAAAAGACAGTGTCTTCAGTTAATGGTGGGAAAACTGGACAGCCACGTGCAGAAGAACGAAACTGGACCCTTATCTTACGCCATACGTGAAAACCAACCCAAAGTGGGTCAAAATTTAAATATAAGACCTGCATCTATAAAGTTCCTAGAAGAAAACATAGGGGAAGAGCTTCACAACACCCATCTGGTAATGATTTCTGGGACATGACACCCAACAGCACAAGCAACCGCAACAACAAAATTGGCAAGCAGTGAGCTACGTCCAACCGAACAGCTTCTGCACAGCAAAGGAGACAATCTATAGAGTAAAAGGCAGCCTATGGAACAGAAGAAGATATAAGAAAACTACACATCTGATAATGGGTTAATGTCCAAAATACATTAGGATCTCCTACAACTCAAAAGCAAAAAAAAAAAGAGTAACCTGATTAAAAATGGTCAAAGGACCTGGATGGATACCTTCTTCAAAGAAAATACCCCAGTGACCAGCAGGTAACTGCAAAGATGCTCAGCATCACTGTTTATCAGGAAATGCAAATCAAAACCTCGCACCTCTCAGGACAGCTAGTATCAAAATGACAAGAGACAACAGGTGTTGGCGAGGATGTGGAGCATGGGAATCCTGGTGTGCTGTTGGCGGGAGCGCACACTGGTAAAAAAAAAAAATGGCAGTTTCTCAAACAAGAAATAGAACTACCATGTGATCCAGAACCCTAGTCTTGGGTATTTATCCAGAAGAACGGAAATCGGGATCTTGAAGGGCTCTCTGCTCCACCGCGTCCACTGCAGCATGACTCACGGGAGCCTGTATGTGGAGACGACCTTGATGTCCACCAGTGGACGAATGGCTAAAGAGGACCTCCATTCACCCTGAGAAGGGATGAGACCCCGCACCATGGACAGCGGGGGTGAAGCTCGGAGCCTTGGCGCTGAGTGAAGTAAGCCACTCACCGGGACGGATGCTGCATCGACCACTGACATGAGAGGTATCTAAAGTCATGCAGCTCATAGATGCCGAGAAGGGATGGGGCGGCCAGGGCCGTGGGGGATGATGTGGGGAGTTCCTGATCAGTGGGTGCAGTGAGTTCCTGCCGACAGCACCGAGCTAGAGTAAACAGCCCTTGCACTCACTGAGAGGACAGACCTCATGGTTAGCGCCCTTCAGCGCACAGAAGAGCCCAAGGGGCCGGAAGCGTCCAAGGAAACCACACTGCGGCTCCAAGGTGGGGGCACGAGCCCCGGGGGCTTCGAGGGAGTGTGCCTGCCCCTGCCGGCACCGGGACTGTGGCCCAGCGAAGCCGTGTTGCACTTCTTGTCTCCAAAGCCATAAGAGAATAAATTTGTATGATTTTTAGCTACAGGAAAACCATGAAAGTTCTGATAAGGCCACACAGTTCTGGAGGGACCGCGTGAAGCCCAAGGACCGAGTGCTCCCCGCGTGCTTTTCTCCCCCTCTAGGCTGGTGGTCTCCTTTCTATTCCAGATGACGCTGGACCCCACTTGTCCTCGAGCTGCCTCCCAGGGATTTCCTCAGACATCATTTGTATCAGCCCATCAAATGCTCCCTGAGACTAAATCATGGTTGGCATGGCTTGATGGCTTGATGGCTTGAGGACAGTTGTTCTTTCCTTCTTCTGAGATAATGTTTGTTTTCAAGCAGCTTAAAAAACATTTGTGTTTTCCTCCACTCTGTCACCCACAGACTTCTCAGCCCAGTGGGGCCAAAATGGGGATCTCTGCTGTTTTCACATGGAGCCTGACATTAAAGACAGTCTGTGGAGAGCATAACCTCTCCCTCGGACGGATGAACGAATAACTCTTATGACACATCCTCGCGACGTAAAGAGCCCTGGGGCACAAATCACGGCAGTTCTTTCTGGAGACGAGGAAGCAGGGTGTTCATCCTGGTTTGCCGCTGTTGTCCCAAACAGGAGACTCGGGGAGCCCTTGGTTCAACTCTGGTTTGTAGTGAGCACTATACCCAGATCCCATGATCAGATTAGATGCCCAGAGACACCCCCGGGGGGGGGGGGCAGGCTGTGAGCTGGACACTCCAGAGTTGCAGTTTGCTCTTTTTAAACCCTCTCTCTTTAACAAAGTGTCAATTAGAGTTTAAATGAACGACATGGAAGAGCTGAAAAACCAAACTCTGTTTCTGCAGAGGTGTGCAGGGGGTTCCTGCGTGACTGGCCTGCCCTCTGAGCGTGCACGCCTGGGCCGGGGCCAGGGGCCGCTCCTCGTGGGACTTGGCTCGCCCTGGAGCTCAGGCCGCAAGTAAGCCAAGGGACAAGATTTGGACGGCGCGTGATGAAGCTGCCACAGATGCCCTTCAGGAGGCTCTGAGCTGACCGGGCGAGCTGGGAAGGAGCCCACCTGGAAAAGAGACGGAGCTGGGGCCGAATGTGGTCAAGCTGACAACCAGGGGAAGGTGGGCACCAGGCTTGCTGGGCACCGAAGGACTTTGGATGCTGCGTGGCCCAGGACAGGAAGCCGACGGAGATGTTGGAGTCGAGGTCGGGATGCTGATCACGAACAGTCACACGGTTGCTGCAGGGGGACGCGGGAAAAGCACGAGCCAGCCAGGGACGGGAGGCCATTGCCGGGGCCCTGAGGCTGCGTTCTGCCGGAGCCGAGCCAGCCACGGGCGGGGGATGAGGGACGTGTGCATGTGAGTTTGGAGGTTGGCCAGGGAACAGGACTTGGCGTTGTGCGGTGGGAGCGGGGCAACCAGAAGCCCTGGGTGTTTGGCTCGACCACCTGGGTGAACGATGGCCATCCCACGTGCTGAGAGGGGCCACTGGGCTGGGGTCGGCTCTGGAAGGGCCACGGAGTCACACTCAGGATATTCTCACAGACTCTGCAGGGGAGGGAATCAAGGCCAGAGATGGGCATCCAGGTGATCTCGAGAGCCTGAGGGAGAGTGTGTGTGAGTCTGCGAGCTCCCCGGGCCCCAGGAGCCCACCCTGCTGAGTATGCAGAGTCTCTGAACAAGACCCTGACTGCCCCTCTCCTGCGGTGCGTGTCCCATGCAGTCCCAGGACTTTCTGCCCCAACCACACGGCACTGCGTGCGAGGTTGTCCACGCGGTGCGCCAAGCATCACAGGCCCGAAGGGAGGAGGAGACAGAGCCGAGAGCCAGTCACGTGATGGAGAAGGACGGGAGGCCGAGGGCAGTTTGGGGAGCCCTGGCGGGAAGCCTTTGGGGCGAGAACTGCACCCTCCCCAGCACGTGGTGGTGGACAGGGAGGGAGCTTGTGCTCAGAGACAGGCGCAGGACTTGCAGGGGTGCAGCGGGGCTGGATGTGCGGGGCAGGAGCCCCGGTCGGAGGAGCCCCGAAGCACTGTCCACCGTGAAGGCCCAGCTCGTCAGACCCAGCCCGGTTCCTCCGGCGTGGCGTTCCAGAGGGAGAACCGGCATGCAGGCCATGGGAACCCGCCCTCTGAGACGTGGGGCCGGACAGTCGGCTGGGACCCCGGGCTGATTGCAAGAACCTGAAGGACTGGAGGTCACAGGCTGTGTGGCGGCATCTCTGGATGACATTGGGAACTGGGAGGAGAATGGCGTGGGCAGTGCCCCCGGCCACGTGGACGGCGTGGCTGGTTGTCTACCCCGTGGCTGCATTCTCAGGAGACAGACTGGAGACAAGGACACGCACAGTGGGAAGACGTGTCCCTGCGGAGGAGCTGACGCGCCCAGAGGCGTCAGCTGGAGCGCGGGGAGCGGGCGACCCCTCCCACCTCTCAGCCCCCCAGCAGCCCGCTGGTCCGACTTCTCACGTGCAGGAACGTCAGGTCGAGAAGAGTCTGTCAGACCTTATAGCCCAGATTCCTTTCATATCGGTGAGGCGGAAGGAGGTAATTAATAAAGTGAACGTGAAGTTCTAATTATAGGGTGTAAATACCTCTCTCCTCTGCATCATTAAGGTGAGGAATGGGTTTTACGAGGAGGGGCAGAGAGGAGGCCAGCGTTCTCCAGCTAGAGGTGACGCATGCAGGGTGGGACATCGCATTGGAAGAGGTAAGGAAAGGAAACACGCCCTCAGTGCCTCTCGTGAAGCAGCTCCGTGCATTAGTCTCCTGAAAAGTCTCTGCTCCGACTTGCAAGGACCCTCATCTGTGATGCTAACCAGGGCTGGGGGAGCATCTCTGGAGGGGATGGCTAGGTCTCCCGCTCCTAAAAGTGAGTTGGGAAGTCAGAAACCCATCCTGCCGCACCTGACTATGGAGTGAAGCCCAAACTAGAATGGAAAGCAGGGAAAGTCTGTGGTCAGAGCAAGAAGAGGAGCAGAGATGCCTGCCACCCCGGGCATGGATGCGGCACACGCCCAGGGAAACAGCACGACTCATCTCCGTTTCTTCCCCCGGGAACGTGAGGATCACAGAGGTCGGAGCATGGCGAGCAGGCACGGAAGTCCGCAGCAGGTGGGCCGGCAGAGAAAGCACCTGACTCAGAGCCGCCAGGTAGGAACCCGTGTTCCCTGGTGGAGGAGCAGCGCCGTGTGTAATGGGCACACATGTGCCCGGCTGATGTTCCACGAGCGATGCTGCTATGCTGGTAAAATGTGTGAACTGTTAGTGAAGAGGGAGTAGTTTGCCGGGAGCGCACGCTGAAAGCAAAGTCCGTGGGGAAGAGCAGAGCCGTAGCACTTGCAGAGGGAGAATGATCTAGTGACCAGGGCTCCGTCCTGAATCTGACGGGGATATTTATGTCATTTAGATGGAAAACTGATGGGGTTTGCCAGCCCCTCGGGTTTGCGTGAAAGCCTTATTCCCGGGCCTGGAAGGTATGTGTTTATCTGCCCTGTCACTGTGTTGGGCAGTTCCTGCAGCCAGGCCAGGTGGGACGCATGGTGCTGTGGCCCCATCCAGGTCCGCCCCTCCTGCGGTCTGCCCTCAGCCCGGTCCCCGAGCCGGCGACACACGGTAGCCCCTCCAGTGTGCGGCTCTGTGCTCCCTTCAAAGCCGCGGTGCTTATGGGGACCCTTCTCTACACAAAGCTGGAGTTTTCTGGAGGGCAAAGGGGCAGGAGACCATCACAGAGAGGCCAGCCTCTACCTCCAGCCCTGCCTCTTAGCTTTATGAGCATCCTCAGTGACCCCACTGAGAAGTGCAGGCCCTAGGCCCTTTGCCCCGGGCAGGTGAGGCGCCCAGAAGCCTCACCCCGGTGTCAGGTCTCACTGATACCTCGGCAACAACTCCGGGGGCCTCCAGGCCTCTCACCCTTGTGACTGGGAGGTGGCTGATAGTTCTAGCCCCTCGACCTGGTCACCACCCTGGGGCAGGATGGGCAGGAAGCCTGGCCCCCGGCTGTCTGACGGTGTGCATGCTGGTCAGCAGGAGGGGGCAGGTCAAGACTGGGGGGCCAGCACCTGGCCTTGGCAGGAGGCTCTGGAGGAGAGTTGGGGCCGGCAGGAGAGGGGCAGCTGCTCCCACCGAAGGAAAAATTGCGGTCAGTCTCCAGTAACTTGTGCCTCCGAAGAAAAGTGTCACCACCAACATCAAAGCCCCAGGGCTGTGGGCATCAGACACTGAGTTACTAATTGAGTGGTTCTGAGTCTTAATTTGGGAGAAGAGAGGCCATAGATCCCTTTCGTAGACAGAAGCCACAGTCTCTTGTAGGAAAATGCACAAAGTTCTGTGTGCAATTTCAGACGTTGTAGGAACCTCACCCCTATGTCGTCTGGGCTCCGCGACTCCCTCCCACCCCCTGGACGAGGATCCTCTGTTCCAGAGAGTGACGTGGATTCAGTTTTGTCGGATCACTACTCCACCACACAGTGAGATGGCCGCACTGGTTCACCCACTGGTTTCCACGTGGTGGGGACACAGACGCAGGCCCGGAGTCCCTGAGCAGAGCCCAGCGCGCTGTGTGGTGCGGGCGGCCTGGGTGTGGAGCCTGCGGGGTAGGAGAGGCCACAGGGCAGGCGAGCTGGGGCGACTTCCAAGCACATGGGAGGCCAGTGGTAAGATGGGAGAAATGCCGGTCAGCACCGCCGGGCCCCTGGCTCCACCGACAGCGCTCTTCCTGGGATCCAGAGCATCTTTTGTTCTTTTTCTTTTCCTCTTTTTCTGTGGCCCAGGGGGGCCTCATGTGCCTGCAGACAGCCCCTGAAAGCTCTGCGTCGGGTGTTGGGGGGCACGTGTAACGTCCCACTCTGGCTCATCTGTCTTGGGAGACCGGGAAGGTCGAGGGACAGGAGGGTCGGCCCCGCTGCCCCGGGCACCGACCTGGAGGAGGCATGTGTGCGCGTCGGCTCCTCCCTCCTCGGTGTGAGGGGCACAGGGGTCCCACGGATGGACGAGCTTGGTGCTGGCGTCCACGGGCCAGGGCCGGGGAAGCCATGGCCTCCTCCCATCTCACATCCTCTCCCGGCCCGGGAGCTCCCGTGGAGGGACCCCAGCAGCTTTCCCTCTGAAAGCTCTGCAGTGGAAATCCAGATCCTATGAGGGTGGCATTGCTTTGTTGTTCCTAGAATCTTGAAAATCACGTGGCGCCAAGTTCCTTGCATATACGTGAGGTCACGCTCAGAGACCAGTGGGAGGAGGTCATCCACGGGTGCCTGGAGCAGGGCCCAGGGACAGCAACCAGACCTCTGGCAGAGGCAGAGTCTGGAGCAGTCGCTGTCCGCCTGGGGAGGGTAGAGACAGGCCAGCCTGGCCCTGGAGGTGTGGCCTCGCTGCTCTGGCCTGGGCGCTGAGCCAGCCGTGTGAGCCCAGATGCAGGCCTCGGGGCCCACGGCTCCATCCAGATAGACATGCGGGCCCACACATCTCTGTAGGAAGGTGCAGGGGGTGAGTGTTTGTGACGGTATCTCAGAGAGGTTTCCGCAGGGAAAGGTCACAGAGAAAGAAAGGTAATGTGACCCTCTGCTGGGAGGTGGATGCAGATGCCACCGCAGAGTCCCTTCATTTTCAGGCTGAGTGTTTTCAGGCTCCTCGGGCTCCTTCAGAGTTAATAACACGATAAAGAATATAAAATGCATCGGGCGTCGGTTTTTCCCTTTTATGCTTTTACTGTGTGTTCCTATAAGCCAGGAAGACATGAGACCCGACGTGCACAGAGCGGAGACCCTGGCGTGCGATTGCCACCTTTGACGCAGAGAGGGGGAGCCTGGCTTCATACGTCACGAAAGCAGTGACGCCTTCGAACAGGATGAGGCCCAGCGGGCTTCTCGGAAGGAGAGACCCCACTGCCCCTGTGGCTGAAATTTGTCCGCGGCGCTGCCCAGGAGTCTGGTGCTGGGCAGGGCGGCCTGGACTGCGTGCAGGAGCAGCTGGGGGGTGGACAGAGGAGGAGGGGACTCGCGGGCAGGGAAGGGTGAGCTCCTGTGGTTACGAACGGCCTAGACGCCACCAGACTGTCCCCTGCCCCCGATGGAGCCACAGGCTTGTGGGCCCCATTGCCCTGCCTGCATCCCACACGTCAGGAGGGCCCTGAGGCTCCAATGGGGGGCTCTGCTCCCACCCCCCGCAAAGGGAAGAGGCTAGAGCCCTCACAAAGGGTGCGATTGTCCTCCAAGCAATTCTGTAAAATGGGTGTTGTCAACCCCATTTTACGGAGGGAAACCGAGGCCTAGAGAGATTAGGTAAATCACTGAAGCTGGAGCAGCCCGGAGTGACGACACGATGTGTCCACCTCTGACATCCGGCCCCCACTAGGCCTGCCGTCCTCGGGGGCCTGGGGGAGACCAAGCTGTCCCCAGAACACTGGCCTCCAGAGCTCGGTGCTGGGCATAAATGAAAAGTCATTCGTCTCTCTGGCCCTGGCACGCTGCGGGTGCTCCTAACGCTCTGGGACAAGTAACAGGTGCCCATCGGGCCAGTGCTTTCTCAGAAGCAGGGCCACTGGAAGGTTCAGGCTCCACGTTACTGGAGGGGGGGAAGGAGAGGAGCGCTGGTCCCCGCGCGGGGCTCAGACGCCAGGACCCACACCCCCCAGTGATGGTGTCTCTGCGGGGTTCGGGACTGCGCTAAGGATTCCTGAAGACCCCACAGAAGCCATCCTTCCATCTCTGAAGGCGACTGGGATCCATCACCCGATCCACCGAGAATGTGATGTGCAGTCCAGCCATGGCTGAGTAGCCCCTCAGATCCCACCCTGCCCCAAATGTCTGTGACTCTGTGATTCTCATACATCTGAATGATCTCAAGAGTGAAATCGCACCTCCAGAAACACAGGTGTCTGCCCGCTGAGCCCCCCAGATAACACGCACCACCACCATCCTTGACATGACATCGGCGTCTGCAATCTCACGTAAAGCACCAACTGAACTTTCTAGAAAACCTGGCAGTGTTACTCACCTGTGACATTCACTTTCAGTGAAAACAGTGTGTTTGCTGTTTCCGAATCCCAAAGACTTGCAGCTGGGCACTGTCCCCAGGTCCCCCCAGAGAGCCAGTCACAGCGCTGCACCCCAACCAGCACACCACAGAGGGGGTCCACTGACTTGGGGGGAAAACCCTAAGAGGTATATAGAAAACTTACTTACTTATCTCATCACTGTTGTTTAATCCTAAACCGAGGTCCCTAGCCTCAGCTTTCGGAAAGAGATGGGTTTTAAAAGTGCATCCATGGCCGTGTGAACATGACAGAGAAATTGATCCACCCCAGTGGAGCTCTGAGGTTAGAACTGAGAAGTGTTCATTGATTTCTCATGTAAATCACCAGCCCTGCTTTAAAACGGAAATTCCATGCCTAGGAAGTGCCAAGCATGTGCCGTCTCTGAAAAGCACTAGTTCCTCTGGTCCCTGGGACCCTGTGGCTCTCCTTGGTGGGAAGTCATACCATCTGTCCTGGTGGGGAGCACCCTGCCACAGGGGCTGTGGCGGCCATGGGGGCCAGAGCACCCCCTATGTGGGGCAGAGAGGTCTCGATGCGGCGTGGCTACCAGGAGAGCATATTTATTTACCCATTGAAACACCACTCAGTGGGCACCTGCGATCCCCAAGGTCTTGCCTGAGCTGGTGGCAAGGGTGGGGCTGGGCCCTTGGGGAGGGTGGGTGCTCCTGGTCCAGAGGCAGCGGTATCCTGGCCCCTAGCCCCTCATCCATCTCCACCTACATACAGCCCAGAGGGAGGGGGACATCACTCATCACTGCGTGGGTGAAGGTCAAGGGGTTAGCCAAGGGCTCGTGGGGGGCCACACCCTGGATCTGGTCCCATGCAGGGTACCTCTGAGCCCCTTCCTCAGCCGGGGGCCCTGGGGGGTCTCGGTGCCATGCTGAGGCCCTCCAGAAGACAGGTGAGGAGGGAGCCATCTCCAAGAGCCACTCCATTATGGGGGGTGGGGGGACAGGGAGGTAGGACCCCTCGAGGCCAGAGATGCCCAGCTTTGAAGGTGACAGGTGGAGGGACCCTTGGATGCCAGGCCTCTTTTAAAAGAGCAGGTCCCTGAGAAAGATGGCCTGGCCATAGAAAACACCTGGAATAGTAATTGTGTTTTCTGCATGGCAAAAGCAAGAATTGTTGAAGTTCTTAGCAGCGTTATAGCTAAAACTCTGTTTCCAAGTTAACATAAAGGCCAAGGGAAGCTCTTGGATAAAAGAACAATTCTAGGAAAATAAACAAAGCCTGAGGGGCTGCCTTCGTTTTGTCCGTGTGAGCTGGGGTCGGCGTTCAGCGGGTAGGGCCCTGAGCGGCGGGGACCCTGGGTCCCCATGGAGGCCGGCTTTGGCGGGCAAGGCCAAATGTGCCTCGTAGAACAGCACGTGGCAAGCTCACCTCTGCCTACGCAAACCCTGACCTCATGCACTTGGTGCTGTGGCTGGGCCCTGCCCCCCCAACACACTCCCTCCCCTCCCTCAGGACCCACGTCCACACCGCTCACTCGGGGTCAGTGTCTCCCTGCCCCAGGTCAGGCAAGCAAGTGCACTTTTCCCTCAAAAACTCTAGAAAAGCACCAACGGAAGGAGAAGATGGCATAGCGCCCAGCACGGCCGCACTTGGAGAAGTCCCAGTGCTGAGGGCCCCCCCCCGACCTCGCCCCAGCCCACCCCAGCCCCAGGAGTCTGGGCTCCCCACACCAGTTCCAAGCGTAAAAGGCACACACATCTGTGGGATTGCAATGTTATTTCTTGTTGGATTTTGTTTGGGTTTCGAAAGGAAATCCACGGTCGGCTAGTCTATGATCAGCTTAAAACAGCTGACAAGAAGCAAGAGCACAGGGGTGTCTCCTCCGATCAGAACCTCGGACAGCTCTCCGATCAGAACCTTGGACAGCTCTCCCCGTCACCGACACGAGACTTTAACTAGCCTCCCTGGGCTCGTTGGCTGATTTCTGTTCCCAGTTGCAGACTTGCTGCCCTGTCCCTGTACAGGTATGTGCGTTTACACCGTAATCTTTGCAAATTAGATTATGAGGACTTTGAGATATGGTTTTGCTCAGAGTGTGCATTTTTATTGCCAAGTCACCCTCTAAAAGTACCGATTTATACACGTAATAGCAGTATATGAAAAAAGAGATCATCAAGCTTCTTTACTTTTGCCAAAGTGACAGGCAAAATACTGTTTCATTTTTTATTTTTTAATTATTACAAAGTTACACATCTTTTTATGTACTCGCTTCTGTTCACATGTCTTCTCTTGTGATTTACCTGATCATAGTCTGTGCTCATTTTTCTCTTATTTTTTCCCCACTGATGTGTCGGAGTCATCCGTATGTAAGATATATTAACATTTTAAGACTCCTGGATTTTTAAAAACAGCTCAGGTATTATGATAATCTAGTCCCAAAATAAGCAAGTATTTTATATTTTCTTCTAATCATTTCATAACTCACTATTTTTTACATTTAGATTTTGATCTGTTTGTCTTATGTGGACTGTGCTGGGGCTCACTTTATTTTCATCTTCCTGGCTGTATTTACCAGGTAGTTCCCTCTTTATTCATTGGTGTGAAATGCCACCTTTGTCACCAAGCTCCTTTCTGTGTTCAGATCTGTTCCGGACCCTCTCTTCTATCCCACAGATCCACGTGCATATTCTCACATCCCTGTGATGCCACCTCTGTACTTCACCACATATTTTAGTATCTGCAGAGCAGATTGCTCATTCTGCTTTCCCCCAATTTTTTGGCCAATCCTAAATGTTTATTCCTCCAGGACCTGAATCCAGATGATCTTCAGAACCAAATTATCAAATCACACACTCACACATATTCACTTTCTAAGATTCTCACTAGAAAAGTATTTTAGGGACACCTGGGTGGCTCAGTTGGTTAAGTGTTTGCCTTCGGCTCAGGTCATGATCTTGGGGTCCTGGGATTGAGTCCCACATCAGGCTCCACTTCTCCCTCTGCCCCTCCCCCTGCTTGTGTTCGCTCTCTCTCTCTCTCTCTGTCAAATAAATAAATGAAAATCTTTTTTTAAAATGTTACTGTATAATGGACTGGCTTTTCACACCCGAAAGTCTTTTAATCCAAACGTGTGATTAATTTTCCCATTTACAAACAATTTGTTCTGTGTTTCGGTAAAGCCTGATGCCACTTTCTGTGGGCACAGTCACCTGTCCTGGGAAAACCAGCCATAGAAGTCCAGGTTCTCCAGAGAAACAGGACCAACAGAGAGAGAGAGAGGGATTCAACGTAAGGCATTGGCTCCTGCAATTGTGGGGGAAGCAAATCTGAAGACTGTAGAGCAGGCCAGCAGACTGGACACCCCCAAAAAGAGCTGACACTGCAGCTTGACTCCAAAGGCCGCCTGGAGACAGAATTCCCTCTTTTTCGGGGCAGGTCAGTCTCTTTTCCCTTCAGGCCTTCACTTGGTTAGATGAGGCCCACCACAGTGTAGGAGGCAATCTACTTCATCCTAGGTTCACTGATTTCAAAGTTAATCTCATCTAAAAAATACCTTCGTGGCAACATCTCTACTGGGGCTTACCGAGTGTCTGGGTATTAGCCACATCTGTACATAGACTTCACCATCATGCTGGCCTTTCAGCCTCGCCCACCTCCCTCGCTGGGGGACCCAAGCGTTGCTGCTCAGGACAATGCTTCAGCATCAGCATCAGTGGGCTCGTGAGCAGAAGTGCGTCAGTCCCAGTGGCCTTACCTCCCGGGGTGCCCAGCTCCCAGCCACAGCAGGACAGGCCCCAGAGCCTGCCTGCTCAACAGACACCATCCTGCCCCCGGTCTCTGGGGCCCCGCGGTCCTGCACAGGCTGCCGCACCTGCCCTGTCCCTAACAGTCTAGCCGGACAGAAGAGTGGGCCACAGGGCCCAGACGGAAGAGACTCCTGGCTCACTCCCTCCTGGCACCTGGGGTTGGACAGCACCCACCCCTGGGGCTCATGCGGCTCCAGAGCATGGGGCCACGGTGTTCTCTGAAGAGAGCCGTTTCCAAGACCCAGGCCCTCCCTGCAGTCTCCCTCCAGGATGCCGTGGAGAAGCCAGGGTCACCCTTCCTGACTCCCTGCAGTTCCCGGCAGCTCAGTGTGCAGGTGGCCGGGGTGGGCAGCAGCACATGTTTGCACACAGCGCGGACCTCCTCCGTCACCTACACCCAGTCTCCGAATGACACCAGCTGTGGCTGCAGCTGGCCCCACCCCCCAGAGCTCATGGCCTGCTGTAGACAGAGGATCCAGCGCAGCGCAGTCTACACAGGGGGCCTGGAGGAGGGGTGGTCAGGGCAGGCCTTCGAGAAAGGGGGGCCTGAGCTGGTAGGTGGACACGGGACAGCAGAGGCAGGGGGCCGGGAGCCTCCTTGGGCTAGAGGTGGAGCCAGGGAACAGGAGGACAGACCCATCCAGGAGGGGCCATCCGAGTCCACCCAGGAATTTGGACCTTTTGCTTAAGCTCCTAAAAATATTAGAAGGTGGAAGGTAGAAGTGATATGGTCACATGTGTGCTCTAGAAAGATCCTCCCAGTGGCCTTGGGACGATGGAAGGTGGCGGTTAGGTCACTGTGACCAGTGTCCAGCGTCGAGCGAGGGCACAGGGCGGGCAGAGGAGGGCCCGCCACATCAAGTGTTGCATGTGGGGCCTGACGGTGGAACATTGTACGTGGCCCTTGCCATCCACTGTGAGGTGGGATGGCGCCATCTCGTCTACTTGCCGTCTGCCAAGACAGCCGGGGTCACTGAGCCTCAGTCCGTTAAACCGGGCCGCACCTGTGGTCAGTAGGGGCAGCTGACCTCCTTGAGCCTTGGTTCCCAACTTATCCTGTTAGCGTCTGTGTTTTGGGTTCAGTCTTTCGTCCCAGACTGCGTCCTGCCGTCAATGCCCTTGAGGTCTGGAGAACAGGAGGGGCCTGAAATACAGAAATGGCCCTGGTCCAGCCTCCTTGGGCCAAGGTCAGCACCCCAGGCTCAGGAACACATAACCTGTGTCTCCTTACCCTCCTGACTCCTTGTCTTCTTGTGACACACAACGCCCCCCCGCCGCCGCCACCGGCGGAGCTGAGGGTCCTGGCAGCCATGGGCCTGCTCCTCGGAAGACCTTCCTCCACAGCTCAGCTCCCGGGGAGGTTTGGAGGACTTGGCCTGGCCAGTTCTGTTCCACTATTTTTAAATAACTGACAAAAGGTCAATCCCAGGATCTTCTGACTTCATGATATCACCAAGGAGGATCAACTAGCCAGAGAATGGTGATTTTGCTCCCCATCAGATTCTTAGAAGTTAGGCATTCTTAGAAGTTGCCAACCTCCTAGACTTTCTGCTAAGCTGCCAGGTTCCCACCAGGATTACTCGGATGCACAGTTTTCACAAGCCACGTGTGGGAGAAGGGCCCCCTCGTGTGTGCATGTGTGGATGTGGGGGGAAGTGTGTGCATGGGTGTGTGTGCGTGTGCACAGGCGTGTGTACCTCTGTGTCTGCATGTGCACAGGTGCGTGTGCCTGTGTGTGTCTGCATGTGCATAGGCGCATGTACCTCTGGGCGTGTGCACAGGTGCGTGTACCTGTGTGTGTCTGCATGTGCATAGGCACATGTACCTGTGTGTCTGCGTGTGCACAGGCGCGTGTACCTGTGTGTCTGCATGTGCACAGGTGAGTGTACCTTTGTGTGTCTATGTGTGCACAGGCGTGTGTACCTGTGTGTCTGCATGTGCACAGGTGCGTGTACCTGTGTGTCTGTGTACACAGGCACATGTACCTGTGTGTGTCTACACGTGCATAGATGCGTGTACCTGTGCATGTGCACAGGCGCGTGTACTTGTGTGCATGTGCACAGGCACGTGTACCTGTGTGTGTCTACGTGTGCATAGGTGCATGTACCTGTGTGTCTGTGTGTGCACTGGCGCATGTATGTGTGTGTCTACGTGTGCATTGGTGTGTGTACCTGTGTGTCTGTGTGCACTGGCACGTGTACTGTGTGTCTGCGTGTGCACAGGCGCATGTACCTGTGTGTGTCTATATGTGCATAGGCGCGTGTACCTGTGTGTGTCTGCATGTGCACAGGCGTGTGTACCTGTGTGTGTTGGCGTGTGTACCTGTGTGTGTGCGCATGTGTGGAAGGACACCAAGCCAGGCACGGCCAGCCGCTATCCACTGAGGGGCCCTCCGAGGTGGAGACTCTGCAACAGGCATCTTCTCTGTGAGCAGTTACATGGGGGCCTGTGGCGAGCACCCCCAAGCAGATCCGATACTGGCGAGTTGGTCTCACTACGCGATGCCCCCAGGAGCTGGAGGCGGGGGGTCTAGTCCAAGTGCTGGAAAGGTTACAGTAGCTTTCTTCTGAGGGAAACTTTGATTTTGAGGCTGAGGCATGACAGAGAGGAGTGGGTCCGGGTGCCAGCCTCCTGGTGCTGGCCTCCAGATCCAGGCTGCTGGGTGCCTAGGGAACTACGTGGCTGCCCCCCCAGCCTCCCCTAAGTCAGGGACCCTCCAGCTTATGGGGAGCTGCCACCTGCACTGGCTGAGCCCCTGGAGGGTTGGCAGTGGGGGTAGCCCTGGGGCCAGGAGGAGGCAGAGCTCCTACCCCAGGCCTGGGTGTGAACCCTGACCCACCTCCCCTGTCCCCTTGTGACAAGTCCAGCCTTGGGAGCATGAGTAAAGAGGTTTTCCCAAGAGGAAGCTGGTGGGGTGCCATCGCCCCAGGAGCTGGGGGGGCAGGGGCTCCACTTCCAGGGAAGACTGCCGGGAGAGGAGCCCTATTTCCGATCATCTCTCCCTCCAGACCCTGGCTGTTGTCTGCTGGCTTCCTCTTGTGGGGTCCCCCCTGCAGCTGCCCAGTCTGAGTGCATGCCTGGGGGTCCCACTCGGCTCCAGTGCTGAGGAACAGCCCACCCCTGGCCGAGGAGGAAAGCAGTGCCAAGAAGGGCACGTTGGACAAGCGCGGGACCGGCAGCGCCGCCTGCAGGGTGCCCACTCCTGCCTGCCGGGCCGGGGGCTGCGTCTTGTCACCTCACCAGCCCCGGGCCCTGGCCTCAGAGCCAAGGGACAGGAGCCGGGCCTGACACAGGTCAGTGGTACTAGAGGTCTCTCCCCACCCACCCCCTGCCCTGGGACAAACGACATGGCCACCCCACGGCAGGCATCTTGGGCTCCCGCAGGGGGACCGGGGTCTCTGAAGCTTCCCCTTGCCAGGCTGGCCCTCGCCCCTGCACCCCTGTGTTCCAGAATGGGCTCCTCGGTCGGCTATGTTCAGGCCATCCCTCAGCCCAGGGCCGTCTCCATGTGCCCCCGCGGTCTGCCCCCCACCCCACGCCTGGCGCCCCCACCCCATGCGTGTGCTGCAGCTACAGCAGTGAAGACCGTGCTTGTTGGATGTTTCCCAACACCCAGGTGTGCGAGCATCGCTCTGGTCCTGGGGAAGCCTGGCGGCTGGGCAGCGCCCCTGCACCATCCTCCACCAGCTGCCAGCCGTGTGCAAGGGGCCGGGGTGGGCCGGGGAGCGCAGGGACCGTGTGTGAGCCATGGGTGACTGTGGGGGGGCGCTCGTGGACACCCCGAGTGGGCACCCCAGCCGGCCGGGAGGTTCACTTGGTGCTTCTGTGAACGCAGAGCTGTCAGCGCGGCAGCGCGTGGGGCATCGTCTCTAAACATCCGTTCAGCTTAGCACAACAGACCTCTTGTTCCTGCCACTATTCCCACCACTTTTCAGATGTTTATCCAACACTTGCTGGTGCCGCACCAAGCTACGACTTTATTTAGCGCATACAAGAACATTGTGAGAGCTGTTACAGGGAAGCGGAAACAGGACGCGATCAGGGAGCTTGCCGAGACCGTGCCGTCTGTCCTGGCAGAGCTGTGATGTGGACTTGTCCGTCGACATCAGGGCCCTGGTGCTTGTGAGGACAGGCTTGCAGACGCACGCTTGCAGCGCGGGGCGCGGGGTGTGCCGTCGGGGACAGAAACAGGTGCCACGGCGGCAGGCTCAGCTGTCGGCTCCGGAGCGTGACCCCTCAGCTGCCCCACGACCCCCCGCCACCCCAGCGAGCCTGTCTGCTCCCCGCTCTGTGCCTCGTGCCTGCAAGCCAGACTGCGGGGACAGAGCTCACCAAGCCCCCCGCAGAAACGTCTGCACCGAACCAGAACCACCTACCCTGGAAAGTGTGCAGGACACCACAGGGGCAGGCGGGCTCCGGAGCTGGCACACGGAGGTCATGCTCGCTGGGCACTGTTGGCGTGCACGCGTGTGGTGACCCTACCCTCCGCCCATGCACGCACACGCACACACACGCAGGCCGGCCCTTCAACGCAGCCCTCGTCCTGATCAGCCAAGGTCAAAGGCCGGCTCCCATCCCCAGCCCCGCCCCCAGGCCAGACTGCATTTATTCCAGGCACCCCCCAACCCTGCTGCCGGTCCATCGGCCAACGCCTCTGCACAAGCCCAGCTGGCTGACTTAGGGTCTGGGGAGGAGAGAGTTTACTCCAGGAAAACAGTCACCTATCAATGTGACAGACTCTCGAAAATATCCCAACCCTACTAATGGTCTGGCCACTTTGCACCCGGAGCCCACATGCGGCAGTTTCGTTGACCTCCATTAGCTGTGTTCTCTGCGTGCTCCCTCCCTCTGCTGGGACCCGGCGTGTGGCCCCGGATACTGGGGTCCCACCGACTCTGGGGTCTGGGTCAGCAAGCGGAGGCTGTTCCCGCGTGGTCAGGGGTCTTTGTTCCAGGAGCGGGCCTCAGCTCCATAAGTACCGCCCTCGGTGGCATGGAGCAGGGCTTCTCCTGCTGTTCAGAGAGGCAAGGGGTGGACAGAGGAGGACGCAGAGCCCTTCTGAGGCCCGACCTGCCCTCTTCCAGGCAGGTCATGGAGACTGCCTGGGGTCAGGCACCTGCCTGCAGACACCTGGTCCCGTACCCTTTCTGCTACAGGCCGCCTTTCCCGCGTCTGTTGAGAGCTTGTGAGACTGTGAGTCACTCAGGGCCAGAAGCCACTAATGTGTGTGGTGCCTTCCAAAATTAGCAGCCCTATGTCCTGCCCAGAAAGCAGAATTTAGGAATATTCCTTGCAAGAGAGACTAAAAATACCCCAACTTCTCTACATTTATGTGTCTTTCCCTCGGGAGGCTTGAACTCCCGCCATGTAGGAAATAAACCCGTGTCGGCCGCACGTTCGCTCCACGAAGGGAGGAAAGAGCAGACACGGCCTGCAGCCCAGCCCCGGGGCCTCTCGAAGACATGGGCCCTCTTGGCCTCCCTGTTCTACCTGTATGGAAACGGGCCGTGCCCAGGCCGGGGGCTGCAGCCGTGAACAGACTCCAGCAGACACTGCAGTGTGTCTCGAGAGGTGCACACGTGAACGCGTCCCTAAATCAGATGTGGCAGGAGAGGCAGAGGTCTGGGCCGTGGGCACACGTGGGTGCACTGTGGTCCTTCCAGGCGTGTTGTGTGCAGCTGAGCTGGAGCTGAATCTTACCTATGAGCATGACTGGTTATGGATCAGAGCAGTTGGCTTTGGTGTGGATCTGGTGGATACGGGGCGTCCTGAAATTAGTGGCGTTCCCATCACTGACATTGTTTTCGACTCGAGTAGGTAAACACAGGGGTGTTCAGAGTCGTGGCCTGTCCACCGGTCTCAGGCCAGCCAGTCCGAGGACAGCAGGCTCCGACCTGCGTGGGAGGCACCCCCCGGGCTGTGTGTCCAGAGCACCCCGAGGGTTTCATGGGTCTGACGAAGTTCCCATCGTGACACTTCAGTAACACAATCACACAAACAACGCCGACTCCACGCGGGCAGACACCGCTGTGCGTGGAGCATTCTGTCCTCGCAGAACCAGCACATCCCCCCGCCCCTGCCTCGGCACCTCTGCCCTTGAAGGAAAGAAAACAAAGCCTTTACCTGCATCTTGTGCTTTCCTCTGATTCCTCTGTCTCAACTGGGCACAGCTGTGCTAGAAAGAAGAGCCGAATGTAGATGGGGTGGTGTGAGGTCGTTTCTGGGGTGGTCGTCCTCCAAATAATTTCTTTGGTATAGAAACTGGTGTCTCTCTCTTGGAGGGACAGGCACGGATGTGTTCCTCCTGTGCGTGCCTCTCTCCCAGATTGTTTCCACTCTCTCTGTGACGATCACACAGGAGCCTGGGGGTCCGACCCTGAGCAATCCGTGCCGGGGGGGCCCGCGTGCAGTCCTGGAGCCAAGTCCCATGACTGCCGTCTCTCTTCTGGCCCTGGTTCCCGCCCTCTCTGGCTCCTGGTGCCGAGCTCACCCACTCAGCTCGGCTGGTTGGAGCTCCGGGTCGTGAGTTTAATTCTTGCATGAACCAACGAGTTATATTCCAGTCCTGAGTTCACACCACCAGCCTCCCTCCAGAGCTGCTCACCAGCGGGTGCCTTTGGCCCCACTCAGGGCAGGACAGGTGTGCAGACCAGGTGGTCAGGGCGAACCGACCCGCACGTCGCACGACATGCTCAGGGCAATATCTGCTCTCCCCACCCAGAAGTCCAGGCCCATCTGTGCCTGGGAAGAGACCAGGGGCTGCAGACGAGGTTTGTGGCATCTCCTTGGAGGCTGGTGCGTGGGTCCTTAGAAGCCATGTGAACAGGAGGGTGATCGGAGCTGGCCAGGAGGCTGGCTATTGGGGCGGAAGTAACAGGGACTATTCTGAATGCCATGGAGTCGGATGACCGACTTCACAGAAACAGAAAAAGTGACGATTTAACTGTGGATGAGAAACCAGCCTGGGAGAGAGCCACTCAGTAATGAGCCCCCACACACACACACGCACGGCCCTGGTGGCTCCTACTGGCGTGTCAGCACCACGTTCTGTGATGGGAAGCCAGAAAATAAACAAGAGGTTATCCGGGATTTGACTGAAGAAGTGGGATCACTGCTCAGGTCAGTGCAAATTCATCTTGCCGTGAAGCCTCAGACTGGGTGAAATAACACACACTTGATTCCAGGCGGAGGCCAGGCCTGATTGGACCATGTCTGCAAACTGCCCTGCAGGCCTCGCGTTTGTAAGCACTTCGGGAGTGGACGCAGAAAGGGCTGCCCAGCTGCTCAGGACGCGTGGGCTGTCGCTCTGCTTTGAAGAAGACAAAACGCTTGCACAGTGCGCCACGTAAACCACGATGTGGACTTGGAAGGAGGGACTTGAACTGGGGGAGGCTGGGCTCGCGGGGTTGGGTTCGATGGGCAGGGTGGTGCCTTGGGGCGCTCTGCTCCGGCCGCGAGGCCCGCCGGCCTCCACCAGTGGGCGAGGGCAGGGTGGGCGAGGGTGTTGTTTCATGGGAGGGATGAACGCAGTCAGAGGAGTCCCGTGGGGACACGGGTGGCGGGCCCGTGTGACCCGCAGGCCCTGCGGTTCTACCCCGGGGCCGGGCTGCCCTGTGCTCGGCCTGGAGGAAGGGAGCGCCTTAGCCGGTTGAGTAAACAGACGTTTTGTTCCAATTGGTCGGTGGGACGCACACTCATCAGGCGTAATGGTGGGCGAGGCCATGAGTGGGAGTTTGGAGGGCCGCAGCTTGGCTGTGTCCCGGGCATCCCAGGGCCCCGTCACAGCGGGGCGGCTTCTCGGAACACAGGCTGGGGTTTCTGGGCTTCAGGCTCAGGTAAAATGCAGCACGGTCACGTGCTTGTTCTGTGCTGGGCCCTGTCCCATCGGGTTTCTGTGACACATCCTGACCCAAGATGCTGTCATCGAGGCCTGCAAGCTGGGGAAGAGCCCACGGCACCGTGAGGAGACAGGCACGGGGGGCTCGGCCCTGACCCAGCAGGCCTGGACCCTGGGCCATGGGCATGGCGTCCAAGCTCTCGTCTGCCAGACCCAGGTGCCCCCACTGGGACGTCCGCCCCCATTTGTCCATCTGACTGGGCCCCTCGGGGGTCAGGCTAGAGCTGTCCTTCCACTGGTTGCCCCTCGTTGACGCCTAGCTGGTGGGGCCTGGGGGCGACGACCCCACCCAAGAGCTTCATTTTGGGGGTGGACACTGTCTCTCTTCGTCCTGGCCTCTGTGCCGGTGGGAGGGACGGGTGGGTGATCTGCCCCCAGGAATGTCCCCGGGGACCGGGAGCCCCCCCCGCAAGAAATAAGACAGTCGGGCGGAAAACGAAGATTATTCCATCCGCTCTCTGTGCGCCCTGGTGAGTCGTCAGGGATGCATCCTGATCCTCAGACGTTTGGTGAGAAGTCACACAGCCCGCGGCGCCAGCCGAGGCCCTTAGCCGTCCACTGACAAGCCTGCTCCCCGTGGGATGGTGGACCTGTTGACCGCGCATTGACCATTCCTTGAAAGCTATTTTTAGACATAATATTGACCCATTTTAATTAATATTAATTTCAACAGAGCTGCTCCTCACTTAAAACCCAGCATTACCTCTGTTCTCCGTGGGCATCTGTCTGAGGAGGGTTTCTGGAAATAGGGGATCTGATTCAGCCCTGTAGCACCGTGCCCCGGCCCCACCGCGGCCCCGCCCCACCGCGCCCCCGCCCCACCGTGGCCCCGCCCCACCGTGCTCCCCTCTGCAGGCTCCCGACAAGCATGGAGCCCCGCTTGCTCATGGCTGAGACTCCAGTCAGGAGGGATGCAGAGTCCTGCAGGCATGCACAGCCCACTGCATCTGCCCACATGACCCTTTCCTTTGGGAGTAGATCCAAGTTACAACTTCAAGCTATTTCCTCATAACTGGAGACTCCCATTTAGGGGGATACCCATCCCTCATTTTTAACCATGACCTAAGTCAGCCGCCCCGTCTGTAGTCAGCTGGGCTGACACCTTCCTCTGCGGAGACCCAGGAGATGCTGTCGGGCCTGCTCACAATACCCTGCAGGTCAGAACACCCCCAGCCAGCTTCCCTCCACCCCACACCTTCCCGTTCGAGTCTGGGGTTTGTCTCTGAGTTTCTGGGACTCCTGGAGTAGAGCTAAGAGGCAAAGGTGGGTTGTTGGAGTGCACACAACAGTCTGCTGCCCACCTCCTCCCAGGCCTGGTGGGAACAAAGCAGACCCGGGTCAGAAGGGTGTTTTGGGGTGGGTCTCTCCGCCCCAGCAGGATGGGAATGTGGGCCCAGTGAGTAGGGCAAGGAGCAGGCCCCCAGCGAAACCAGCCCTTCCCCTTCTGGGCAGATGAGAAACATGCCTTCACGAGCACATGAGGGGCACGTGCACTTTGTCTCGGGCTGCCCCCGACGGAAGCCAGGCATGAAGGATCGCCAGTCCCTTATGAATGTCAGCCACGTCCTGACAGTCTCCATGTAGTGTCGGCACCTACGCCCGACAGGTGTCCTGATCAGGTTGGGTCCACAGTTTTACATCCTGCATCCTGGCCACCAAGAAAAGAAAGTATTGCTTCTAAGTGGTATCTGCTTGAGGGGCCGAGACCTCAGGGAGGGACGGTCTGGGGACGCGTGACCAGGCAGACGGTGTGCTCCCCGTGAGCACGCGGCCCCGTGAGGTCATTCCTGGCAGGAAGCAGGAGTTGGGGCACCTCCGGGGAGTCTGGGTCACGGGCCCTCAGTGCGTGTTTGTGATTGTTGGTTCACAGAGGAGCAGGGTGGTCGGTGCGGGTGGAAACGCGGAGTTGCGGCTTCCGGCAGGGAATTTGACACCCGTGGGCAAATGTGAGTGTTAGTGTGTCATCTGAGCCAAACAGACAGATGGAGGCTTGGGTTCCCCATGTCTGACTGTCCTCCTCACCTGCTCCTCAGAAGGATGCTCAGAATACATGCCTCACCTGGGACTCACTGATCTGCTCCCTTTGAGCTTCTGTTCTGTGGCTTTTCATTCCCCCGGTGGTTCTTGTCTGAATTTATTTTTATTCTAATTTGGTTTGAATTGGGGCATTTTGTACTGTGCTGTAAAGATTCGTCTGAAGATATTTTAACGCCGTAAAAGCCAACTATGTATCAATATTATCGATTAAAACATTTTCCTTGGCAGTGGTTGGAAAGGACTGACTTTCAGGTAGACGTTTTATTCCGCACGTCTGGCTGTGCTTCTACATTGTGCAGCAGAATTAAAGAGGAAGAGTAAAGAGCAGTAAACAAGTGTTCCTTTGTATTTCAAGATCTAGTGGTAGGCGTTGCATTTGCGTTATCACAGATTATCGTCCGTTAATGAGCGGAGCTGTGTCCACACGGGATGAGGGCGGTAGCCCGGGAGAGGACACAGGGCGTGTGGGGGGACCCTGCCTGCGTCACCGCTAGGGTGGCGCTGCCTTGTGACACTGGCCTGGCCGGGTTTTGCCAGCGTCCTGCTATGTCACCAGACTCACCCGTTTGGGGGCATGACTTGTCCTGGGGCGCCAGGAGCCTGCCCCACCGTGGCTTGGGCTCCGTCTGGCGAGAGGAAAATGTTGAGGAGAAAATGCTAGAAAGAGAAAGGAGGGAAGGGGAAAGCAGAAGGGGCAGCCGCGGGAGGGCAGGCGGGGGGGCCTCCACCGGTCAGTGTCGGGAAGCCCCGCACGGCTCGCTGCCGGCCTGTCCCGGCCCCGGATTCCTGCTCAGATGAGGTGAGTGGCAAGCCCTCTCTTTGCTTCATCTTGACGTTTCTCTCTCTCTGGGATCTTCCCTGTGTCGTTGCAGAGCCTCCCTTCAAATGAGGGATGGAGTCCTCCAGCAGTACCCTAACCATGGCGGGCGGGCGGCAGGCGCCCCTGTTAACGAGGGGGGAGGATCTGTGCAGCAGGAGCTCCGCGGAGGTGGCGGAGGTGACCCTGCATGGCGTTCTCGCTACAACAGTTACCCTGAACTCAGTAATGAGAAGCGCAGACAGCCCCGCACGACTGTCTTCACGTGGCGGGAGGCCCTCCCTGCGCGCGTCCGGGGGGCTGTGTGGCCCCTCTCGGTCCTCGTGGGCTTCCTTCCCCCCAGCAGGAGGCTCCCCAGCCTGAGTGGGAAACACACGCTGACAGACACTCATACAAAGTTCACCGTGCGGCTGGCCTGCACCCGGACATTACTGGGAAGCTTCACAAGCCCGGCGGACCACGGCCACTGTGCTCGCTCACGCACGAGGAGGTGGCTGGGAAGCAAGTGAACGTGGTGTGGGTGTACGTGTAAGCCGGGGGGACCTGGGAGGGAACACACAAAAACGCCCACACTGTTTACAAGTAATTCGTGTTTATTATGCTTGTCGGTGTTTGTCAGGTTTTCTTCACTGAGTGTATCTTTCTTTCTGAATGAGAAAACAGTAACTTGCTTTTTAAAGGCATTTTTGTTCAGTACATCTGACTGCATGCAGATCCCAACAGCCTGGGGCAAGATGAGAGCCCCCCAGGGGGCAGGGGCGGTAGGACTGTGGCCTCTCTGACCTCGGGTCTGGGGTCAGTCGGTCCCATGGTTCCCCCTGGGGTGGGGGAAGGGGCAGGGTGTGCCCCAGCCTGCATCACAAACAGGCAAGGTTAGCCACAGAAAGCCCCTCCTGCCCCGCCTTTCAGGGCTGCTGCATCTTCTGAAAGCCCTCCTGCGTGTCCCAGAAACAGGCTCTTCCCCCCAAAACCTGCCCTCAGCCCTCCATTCCTCTCCAGCGCCAACAAGTAATCTCAGCACACAACCCACTGAGAAGCACCTGCATCTAAATACGTATCAGACCCTAAGCCAAGCCAGGAGCCTCCTGATCTGCCTTCAGCACGAGTCAAGTCAGGAAACCCTGGGAAGAGGCAGGGATCCTAACATGCGCAGTGGTAGAGGCCCTTAAAACCGTATTCACGCTAACCTGGAGGGGAAGGAAGATGCTTTATGCTGGCAAAGTGAAGGAAACGGAATATTTTGCTGAAGGAAAGCATGGGCCATATAAAGTGTGGGACCCTGTGCTAACCTTCGACCCCCAGCAGCTGGTGTCCCCCCGTTGTTCCCTCCCGGAGCACCGAGAGCGTTCATTTGGCCCCTGGTCATGTCCAGCACACACCTGCTGCACGCGGGTCTGCCCACGCCCAGCCCACGCTCCAGCCGGGAGCGGAGCTTCCAGACATGGAAACACCCAGAGGGACAGGTGGATCTGTGTGCACAGAGCGTAGCCCCGGCCTCACAGCCAGGAGCCGCTCCACCAGTGGCCTAGAGCCCACACGCACAGGCTCGTCTGGACCTCCGGGAGCTCCGGGCTGAGAGAAATATTTACAAGAACCAAGTTGAAATGGACGCCCACATGTGTCAGACAGGGAAAGGCTCACCACCCTGTTCGCCTCCAAGAAAGTCAGGCAGAGGCACCAAGGGACCTGTGTGATCAGGCTGTGATTGGCGATGGTCCAGACTTGCGTCTGCTTCTCAGGGTTTGGAGCGTTCCTTCAGCCGGTGTTTTGTAAATCACAACTGCCATGTGCATCAGGGCCCAGATGCCCCCGCACGTGCCTGTGTGCAGACGAAGGGGCCTCCCCCACACTGGACAGCAGGACAAATGCCAAAACTAAATGAAGAATCCATTCAGGTCCCAGCCATGTGCATGTCCGTACTTCCTTAAGGAACGTGCTCGGTGCCTGTGGTGGCCCCATCCTGTCTGGTTCCCTAGGTGGCCCTGTGGCCGGAGAGGGCATAGAGCTTGGGGTGTCTTCCTGCCGGGTCATCACTCGGCTGCTGACCCTTGTGTCCATGCACTTGCGGCCTGTAATTCTGATGTGGACAGGATCTGGGGGAGCTCTCTGGCTCACCTTGGTCCCTGTGGCTGCAAACCCCCTGCTCTTCCCCAGGCTCCACTGTGTGGGCACCTCGCCCTGCATAGTGACCCTGCAGCTGGCCCCCATCTCTAAACACGACCCAGAACCCTTGAGAAGGCCAAACCCTGGGGCATCGTCTGCCCAGGAGGGGTTATGCGGGGCGTTGGGGGATTTGTGAACAGGACTCAACACACGTGCAAAGAGAAAGGCCCCATCAGGTGAATCTGGAGGAATCTGTGCGGACACCCAGGCTCTCTCTGACCCCTGCATGCCTCCCTACAGCAAGATGCAGCAACTTGTGTGCCATATTGCAATGCCCCGAGCCCAGGGTCTTGAGGGCGGCTGGTCACATGGGCACCATGACCAGCCACGACCATAGAAATTCCAGATTCCCGGGGGTGCCTGGGTGACGCAGTCGGTTAAACATCCAACTCTTGGTTTTGGCTCAGGTCATGATCTCAGGGTCGTGAGATCGAGCCCTGTGTCAGGCTCTGTGCTGGGTGTGGAGTCGGTTGAGATTCTCCCTCTCCCTCTGCTCCTCCCCCTTCTCTCTCAAAAAAAAAAAAAGAAGAAGAAGAAGAAGAAAGAAAGAAAGAAGAAAGAAAGAAAAGAAAGAAAGAAGGAAGGAAGGAAGAAAGAAAGAAGAAGGAAGGAAAGAAAGGAAAGAAAGGAAAGAAAGGAAGGAAGGAAGGAAGGAAGGAAGGAAGGAAGGAAGGAAGGAAGGAAGAGGAAGGGAGGGAGGAAGAAAAAAGAAAAGAAAGAAAAGAAATTCCAGATTCCCAGAGGAAGCAGCCGGCCAGTGCCTCAGGGATGAAATGGCCTTGGCAATGCAGGGACTGTCCTGAGCCAAGTTCCCAGATGCCAGCGCAGGGCCACTGCAGGCCTGCCACTCCTTCCCACACACGGACCCCACCAGAGCCCCCGACGGGCGGCGGGGGGGACCCAGAGCTGCGCGCGGCCCTCAGCGACGCCCCGCCCCCTGCCGATGCATCCCACCAGGAGTGGCCACAGAGGGCAGGAACTGGGCCACACGGAGAGCCCTCTCTCCCCCCACTGTCCCTCCCTCCCAAGAGGGGAGGCGTGGGCTTTCTCACCTCCCCGAGTCCTAGTCAGGCTTCAGCAGAGGCAGAAAGTGGGACTTGTCAGAGTTCACGGGCTCAACAGGGTGGGATGCAAGCTTTTGCCTCTTACGCATTAGAGAGGGCGGGCAAGAACTCGTAAGAAAGCCGACACTGTTTCTTCTCCTCCTTCATTCCCGCTGTGAGACGAGAGCATCAGAACAGTGCTGGCAGGGTCAGGTGCCAGGATGACGGGACGAAGGGACGCCCCCTCGTCACACCCCGATACCAAGTGCACACGGACAGCACGCGTGGGTCACAGGGAGAGAGTGTGACCTCCGGAGTGGAGTTTTCACACTGTAGGTGCTTGGTGACTATTGGCTGGGTGAATGTGCGGCCACATGAGGCTCCAGCCTCCTTGTACCTTCCCTGCTCCAGGGGTCACGTCACATCGCATCCGGGCCCTCCCGACATCCCTGCTCCTCACACAGACTCCAGGTCACGAGGCAGAGCCTGAATATCCCAAAGTGACCGGGACTGTGCGCAAGCTGCTGCAGCCACTCAAGCATCTGGGTTTTTCTAAAACCAGAAACATAAATCCTAAAGCTGTTGACTGATCATGTTGTAAGTCATATTTATTTAATTCTGCACGGGAAGAATGTCCACCGCTGAGTTACAAACAGATAGAATTTGGTATAGGCATCCAAGCTCCTCCTATGTCGCACGTCCTTTTAGGATACAACAGAATTGTAGAGAGAAGAACTCAATGGGGAAGTAGAAGTATAAGCTCTGCTCTCATCTGGATGAGTAGGGGCTGTACCCCTAGGTCAGAATTCCCCGGTGGCCTGAAGGAGCACCTCAGGAGGGCCAGATCCTGCTCAGGAGTGGGGTAGCGTGCGGGACAGAGTTCTGTGGGGGCATAGGGCCATGGTGGGGCAGGGGGAGAGGCCAGGGGCCAGGCCAGTGGAGGTGCTGGCTCAGATCCTCGGCACCAGACGGGGAAGGCAGAGGGGAGGGGATGGGAGGGCCTGGCCTGGCCCAGTGTGTTCTGTGCCCGGGTGGCCACGGCTCAGCTCCGGCCCCACGAGCGGAGGATGAAAACTGCCCCCGAGTTTGGTTTCCGTGGTATGGATTGCAGATGGCGCAGGAACTGCTCCGTCTGTTCAAGAACACGACGCGCTCGCACACAAGGACGCATCGTAGCCAGCAGAAGGGCTGGCTTCCGCACCGATGTGCGCTCGCCACTGGAAGCCGCTAAGGAAACGCGCGAGAGGAGCACTGAGGGCCGGTGCGCCTCCGACTGCGGGTCGGGACCACGTCTCAGGGGCACAGGGGCACACGTGCCTATTCCTTCTGCTGACGCGCTGTGCGTCCCGACCCGCGGGCATGAAGGTCCACACTGAATGACCTCCAGGTGCCGCGCCGTGGGTGGTTTCTCATCGCCCTCCTGAGAACAGACCCAGGGTCCTGTTCCTGGCTGCTCGGGACCAGCCCGCACCTCATCCAGAGAATGCAGGAGCCTCCGTTGCCGAGTCTAGAGAATGACTGCATCCCTTCGACTTCAGGGCTTTCTTTCCTTGCCATGTCTCAAAGCAGGATGTACAGGGCGGCTGTGTGGGCAGGCCCTCCTGTGTCCGCCTCGGCTCTTCCCCATGGCCTGCAAGATCCATCACGTCCCACCCCGTCCACCTGCCCAGCCTCCTTGCTCGCCTCCTCCTTCCACAGAGCTCCCGCACGCAGGCCCTGGACCCCCTCCCTGCCTCCTGCACCGCCGTGCTCACACGACACGTAGCGTGGGAGCCTGCACCCCAGCCCCCACCACACCAAACCCCTTAGCCACAGCCCCAGCACCCTGAGCTCACCTTGTCACTTGCTATGTCTTGTATTCTGTCTCTCCCTCCTACACGGTGACCGGAGGGCGGAGTACCTGTCTAAGGGAAGATGTTCTAAGAGGGGGACACCGAAAGGAATGCGTCTTTAATGGTGGAATTGCAGAGAGAAGAGACTTATTTTCTAGCCAGCAAAGAACATGTGGGCTCAAGGTAGAGACATAAAGAAACTGGCTTCAAGCCTAGAAGAAATTCCTTTTCCTTTGGATCTCTTTTTCAATCCAGAATTCCTGACACGTGTGCAGCTGGAAACGTGGTGACACTTAACCAAGAGGGAGAGGAAGCAGGTAGTCAGGAAAAGACGGTTGGGGGCGTGGGACCGAGGAAGTGGGTATGCAGAGTTTGAGGAAGCCCCTTGAGGGGACCCCCTGCGTCTCCACTCCACCCACCCCCAGCTCCAAGAACTGCCGCCCTCCGTGGCTCCGTGGGGCAGAATCAGTCCTGGGACCCTCCACCGTCCCCGGTGCTCGGCCCCTGGCCTCGCAAGATGTCAGAGGTCACTGCAAGCCTTTTCCTCTGGGGAGGAGACAGACAGCAGCCAGCTGCTGGCCCTGGCCTGCCCGACCAGACATCACCCTCCCACCTGGGCCCAAAGGTGGGCTGCTCACACAGCCTTAGAAGCAGATGCCACCGACCACAGGAGGTAGGAGGCCAGACTGCGTGCAGACCAACGTGGCCGGGCTTTGGGACCCAAAGGGCTGGTGTGGGGCAGGAGAGGGGCAGGTGTCCTCGGGAGAGACCCAGAACTAGAGGTGTCTTGGTCACAACTGTGCAGAGAAGGGGACCAATCAACAAGAACATCTTTGTGGTCTTCGTTGAAAGTTGATTTGGGCCAAATAGCACCACTGATGGTCCTGCAGAAACCAGTGCACGCCCCATCCCTGGACTGCTGGGCTCACCGGCGTGGGCCTCGGGCTGTCCTGGAGATGAGACCACAGTGAGCCGTCGGAACACGGCCGCTCCCGGGGCCCCGAGTCTCGGCGATGGTACCTTCTCTGTCTGTTATGTCACCATGGCAGACAAGGCGGTGTCTAGGCTGGTCGAGGTGAGCAGCTCATAGATTCTGTTGGAGTGAAATTCTCTGATTTTACGTCTTGAGACCGTCCCGCTCCTGCCAGCCGCCACACAGACGCCGCGCATGACCTCAAGCACGGACACCGCCGGCTCTGCGGAGCGGCGTTACCGCACCGAGCTGGATGAGCTGTAGGATGTTGCTGTCATCACAACATGAAGCAGCCAGCAGCCGTTTGTACTTTCGTGGGGCGTCTCTCCAGGACGAGGCTTTGAAGCCATCACTCTCTGCCAGTGGCCCTCAGTGTCCCCACCTCGGCTTTCACTGTGTGTCATGTGACTCTCCGGTACCCACGGAAGAACGGCTCAGGGTTGGCCAGTTACATGCAGGGCCATTTGCTCTCCACGCCCCATGAAGCCCCCATCAGCTGGGCTGCTCGCCTCGGGGCAGACCTGTAGCCCCGCCCTTCGAACTGGGTGACGGCCTCCCTCCTGAGTACACCCACCCGCGCCGAGGGTCCGGCCAGCCCACCTCCTTCCCTGACGTCTCGGCCTCAGTGTTTCCTCCTGATGCGGGGCCGACTTCCGCTGCTGGGGTGTTGAGTGCCCCGTCTGCTTCATCTCTTCCGTCTCTTGGGGAACCCTGGAATACTGCTTAAAATACAGGAATAGTTGTGATCTGTAGCTGCTTATTTCCCATGCTTATTTTTGTTATGTTTGGTTTTCATTTCACCCACTTTTATTGGTTCTACTTTCCTGTATTATATGCATCTCCTTCTATTACCTTTCTGGAGTAATGTGAGGCATAAATGAGAAACAAGTCATTTAGCACTCCACGTGGCACTTAGGAAGAGCCACGTGGAGCTCGGGGTTGGGGTTTACCAATTCTTCAACTGACTTTGGCCCAAACCAATCCAGTCTTTGCTGTTATCATCACGGGGACAGGACAGACAAGGCCTCTGCCCACCAGGAGCTGCTCGCTGGGATGACGCCAGGCCAGCAGCACTACGTAAGGAATGCCCGGCTGCCGTGGCCCCTTCTGGGGCAAATGGACACCTTGTCCTCCGAGTGAAGATGTGGGCGATGCCGGGAAGCAGGGGGCAGGGCCTGAGCAGACTGTCAGGCAAGGGGCAGGGCCAACCGCTCCAGGCCCCGGGCTCTCTGAGACCAGCATGTCCCCTCCTGGAAGTAGGAGCCGTCGGTCCCCTTGCTTGTTACTTACCAGAGCTTCTGCTGACTGCGCTCTGTTGCTAACATGCAGCCAGAACGTCCTGGAAGATTATGTTGGAGCGAGACCAAGAACCGTTGTTCTGAAGATCTGCAAGAGAAGAGAGAATCCAGGACCCTTTCTTGTTCTGCTAGAAACACCCAGACTGAGGCCTTGCAGAGAATCTCCAGAAAGACCCCACGTCCGACGTTGAGCCTCCAGCCGAGCCTGAGCCAGCGGCAGCTCCATGACCTCCGACCTGCAGCCTGTGATGCGGGTCCCCGGGTTGGGGGCTGCTTTGGTGGGGGCCATGCTGCCCCCTGAAATGCACAGGGCCTCAAAAGCAGCTCACCAGAGGGTGGGGGCCAGAGAAGGGAGTTCCAGCAGCCAACGCAAGAAAGTAGCAAGAGACTCGCAGATTTGAAGAGACAGTCAGCCTTTCCTGGGACCAGGAACCTGGTGGAGAGACCGGTCTCTAAATGCCCGTGCTTCTGGTTGCCCTTGCCCCTGATTTCCACCTGCTCCTCCTGGAGGGAGCCCGGCGGCGGGGGCAGCATCCCGCAGCTCCCAAGCTCCAGCCTCCTTCCAGCCCTCAGTCCAGGACCCTCGGCAGCCATGCGCCACAGGCACCACTGCTGCGGGCCTGGCGGCACGGCCTCTGTGTCTCTGTTTCTAGCAAAATCGTCCTCTTTTAAATCGCAGACACCCTCGGGAGGCTGTGGATGCGGGAGGGCTGAGCCATTGCTGTCCACAGGGAGCCCTGCAAGCTCGCGGGAGCATGAGGGGTACTGTCCCTGCAGTCGGCCCCCCAGCCGGCCCCCCAGCCGGCCCCACGGGCAGAACCCGACCGGACACAGGCCCACAAGGCCCTCTGCATGCACACCCTCACACACCGTCACTGGCTCCTCCGGCCCAAGGGCCTCCAGAGCCTCCCTCCTCCCGAGCATCCTCCCGTGCGCAGCACCTCCCCTCCCAGGCTGGCAGATGGGAGCGTGACGCTGGGGGGTCAGCAGACCCACCCCCGAGGCTGGGGATATGAAAAGGAACCACATCACGAGAGTATTGTGACCACCTGTGAGTGTGGCCAGGTGAGGGGCATGCAGCACCATGGTCACTGTTCTCTTGACCCAGACCCGACTTCTCTCCAAGGCATGAATTCCCCAGAGGGAATTCTGTTCTCTGTCTCTCTCTGTCTCTCAGTCTCTGTTTCTCTGTCTCTGTCTCTATCTCTTTCTGTCTTTGTCTCTGTCTGTCTCTCTGTCTCTGTCTCTCTCTGTCTCTGTCTCTCTGTCTCTCTGTCTCTGGCTCTCTGTCTCT
>NW_027397161.1:452938-617158 GCF_003265705.2 Callorhinus ursinus | reverse complement strand
TCTCTCTGTCTTTGTCTCTGTCTGTCTCTCTGTCTCTGGCTCTCTGTCTCTCTCTGGCTCTGTCTCTCTGTCTCTGTCTCGGTCTCTGTCTCTCTGTCTCTGTCAGTCTCTCTCAGTCTCTGTCTCTCTCTCTCTCTCTACCCTGTGCTATATTGGACACTGGGCCTTATGCTTCCACTCAGTTGCGAGCTCCTCGAGGCCACGTCTTGCTCATGTGCGAGCCCCCGTGCAGCCCTGGGATGTGGGGCTCCTACGTGCTACTGTAGGTGGTGTTAGTGTGGAGGAATGAGCCGGGGAAGGCAGAGGCTCGTGCTCGACGAACCCGTCTGCTGGTGCGTAACAGGCTGTCCCGAAGCTCAGAGGCTGACGTAATGACCGCATTGCTCACAGATGGGACATTTTCGCAGGGACAGCGCAGCGAGGGCTGCAGGGCTCACCGGTAGGATGGCCCGTCTACAAGGCTGGCCAGCGGGGCCGCGTCTGGGCTGGGCGGAGTGTCCAGGAGCAGGTGTCCAAGGTCCACCCCAGTCTCTCAAGTCCCAGAACCTGGTGGCGCAGCGCTGGGGTGACCCGGTGGCCGCTCAGGGAGGCCGGAGGTCCAGCTCGGGGCGGGAGTGTCGGAATGAGTCGCATCTGCCTTCCCCCAGCGACGCCGGCACAGCTGGGCCGCGGGCTGGGGTGGCCGAGCGGCTCTCCCCACGCGCGTCCTTTTGGCGCGGCTGCTCTGGGGTGACGTGCCGGAGGACAGAAGGAGGGGCTCCAGAGAACCTTCTTTCCCTCTGTCCTGCCATCCAAAAGCACCCCCCAACCCAGGGCTTTGCAACTTTATAACAAAAGTATCTCCCCGGAGGAGAAAGTCTCGCCTTCGGAAAGCTCATGGTACCGTTGAAAGAAAATGAAAAGAAATTAGCTTCACGCATTCATAATTCCCACATTCTTTGGAAGCACAGAGCCTAACGATAGCGGAGAACCTCGCCGCTCACAGAAAGAGCGAGAAGAAAGCTGCTAAGACCTTCAGCACAGAAAACGCTTAATTGAAAATTTGGTTTCTCTACATGTGGCTGTTAAGAATACTTAATTAGCGTTATCACGAAACAGTAATAGTTCGTTATAATGACATTATGCATTCTGTGATGGATACATTTAAACCAGCAGACACCTCCAGTTTTGTCTCTATAAACTGCTCGAAAGCCCAGCACAGTGCAGTGCGTTTCTGAAATTAAATTCACTGGATTAAACAAATAGAATTAAGGGTGCAGAGTTTCGTATCTAAATCACATATCGCAGGACTGAAGGACACTTTCCCCAAAGTAACCACGCAGTAGCCACAGTTTGCCGGAGCTGTCCCGGGCGGGTTACCTGGTGCAGAGAGTGTCGTTGGTGGATCTGCTCTCGCCGCACCTCTGGGCCCGCCTCCCGTCAGACCGCCGCTCCCGGGATCATCGTGCGCGCGCCGCTCCCACACGCAACCACCGTGTTCCCTGACTCTTGTTTGAGGGACCTTTGAAAACACAGCCTTGCGGAGCCTGCCTCTACATTTGTCGCCGGGTGCTCGCTGAGGACAGGTACCACCGAATCTTTAGTCTTACAGATCCTGTGACTCACGCACACTGATTGTCTCTCGTTTTCATTGGAAGCTCAGGATCAAAGTCTCAGCTCAGTTTTGGCAGCTCAACGGGTCGGGCTTGCAGCCAAAGCAACCCCCTGGACTTTTCTTCCTTATTTTTACCAATATTTCCCCCAGATCTGATTTTTTTTATTTATCTGCTTTTCCCTTTTATTGTATGTATTCTTGAAAGTGTTGTTTTTAGAATGAGAAAAGATATAAACAAATTTTAGTGCACAGATAAATGGATAAATAAGTAAATAAGCCAAATGTTGGCATCCATTGTATGAGGAGTTTGAGACACAGGTGCACATTGCACCTTCAATATTTTTTGACGAGGGCATTTCATGAAGGCAGTGTGAAGAGCATGCTCGCTGTTTACTCACTCAGCAAACAGCTGCTGTGTACTCCATGCAGGCCCCAGGGACAATCGGCCTGGTCCCGGTGTAGCCTCTGGTGGGACAGACAGCCTTCAGCATGTGACTGAGCGCTCTTCACTGGGACTGGACTAGAGGTATAGCTGAGACCCTCATGATGCCAGGGAGCTGGTGGGGGAGGATGGAGAACAGTGTTCCAGAAGAGAAAACCGCGTTACAGAGGCCACGGTGGAGGGACGTGCAGCGCTTCCCCAGAGCGTGAGGCCCAGAAATCATGGAGCACACCAAGCACTGAGTCTTTGTAGGTCACAGTGTGGTTTTTGTGAGCCGTGTTGGGGGTTGGGGGTCTTCGTCCTACAAACAGCAGTAGGAACAGCACAATCCGATATGTGCTGATGAACCATCGGCTGGTCTCAGGAAGAACAAATCGGCGTGGGTGAGAAGTGTGGCAGGGTGGAGGGAGGGAGACCCGTTGGGGGTCTCCGCGGAGCCGGAGAGAGAGAAGCCATGTGGTGGGGGTGGGAGGCAGGGAAGCCAGGGGTGACCCTCAGTGCCCGAGACACAGACCCCTGGTCGAGGTCCCACCTGGGGAGATGCTGACTGTGGGGGTGTCTATGCAGACCCCAGGGAGCCGAATGCATGGCTAAGCCACGCTCTGTCCAACATCTGCTGAAGACATACTGAATGGCCCCTCGTGGGGCTCATGGGAGCAAACGTCCCAGACACCTGCACTTCCATGTTTGCTCTTGACATTGTTATGATGTGTGTTTGCCTTTAGTTTTACAACCTCCTCGTTTCCACAGTTGCTTAGTCATCCGTCACACCTAAAAATCAACACAAACAACTTCCTGGAACTAGAACAGAGCTGTCTGGGGTGGGGTCGTTCGAGGAAAGGGCGTCTGGGGACCGGACAGGGCGAGTGGTGCCGTTGTTGCTCGGATTGCTGGCGGCTCATTAGCACGCCCCCCCCTTCAGATTAGCAGGAATTAAACTGTGAAATCAGACCAGCGCCTTAAGCCCAGACACCATACCAGGCTGTCAAGAGGAATCGCAGGGGATAAATCACCGGCCCGTGCACTGCGTCTCCCTCTTGGCACGGGCAAGGCCGGCGGGAGGCAGAATAATGAGGACATTCAGCCTCTCCTCTCGGGTGGACACTGGGCAGGCGAGCTTTCGGAGCGTTGTCATGACGATGACGGGGCACAAGCAAACTTCCTCCCATGAGCTGCGGTTACGAAGACGGTCGTGAAAAACTATGCCAACATTACGGCCATTCCTTGCATGCTGACTGGCACACGTAACCTCACGCCCAGTGGCACCACGCAGTGGTGACAGTATTGTGCGTTGACAGATGGGGCCGAGATGCCGGGAGAGGCCTGACGCAGAGACGTGCGCGTTGACTTAGCTGAGTGAGCCCCTCCCGTGAGCCCTGGCTTTGTTCCGTGAACCCCCAGTAGGTGGCATCAGACTGTGGGTGCCAGGAAGCATCTCCAGCCAGGTCCCATTGTTTCCCAGAGAAAAGACCGCTATTGAGGCAAAAACTGCCCCCCTCAGAGGAATGAGCGAGAACAAAATGAATTAAACTTTTTTTAAATTGTTAAGGAAATCGGTACTTATCGTTTCCAAACGATTTTTCTTGTGGGGTCGTGGTTTTGTTTTTTTGGTGGCTTTTCTCGCGACTGAAACGTTAGAGGTGCGGCTGGGGCTGGGATGGGGTGGTTGCCGTCCGTGGCACACTGGCCACCTTAGCACCCTGTGAGCCCGAGAGCGCTCCATTTGTGTGTGTCGCAACACCTGGGAAGACAAGCACAGCGACACCGACGGGCTCTCACGCCGTGTGGCCGGGGACAGTGGGTGTCCAGCCAGAACCTCCTGTGACTGTGCCGGGGTCACTCGGTGGCTCCTGATTAAGACAATGCGTGTGCGCTCTGCACGTGCATGTCATGCTTGAGTAGATGTGTTGAGAGGCACAAATAAATGCAGATGAGCTGCTCAGAGGCGCAGATGACAATTTATTTACTGCAAAATGAACTTGCCAGGCTGTTCTCTTCACATCTCCAGGGGCTGGAGTGAAGCCCCAGCGATTCAGAGAAGTCGTGCAGAATCACAGAGGTAGGTGTAGCCTGTGAACACGCAGGTGCCCCCACGCTTACCTCGGCATCGTGTGCAGCAGGCCAGGTGTCCACCAACAGATGAATGGAGAAAGGAGAGGTGATATACAGACATGAAGGAATAGTACTCAGCCGTCAAAAAGATGAGCCTGCCATTCACGACGTGGATGGAGCTGGAGGGTGTTGTGCAAAGCAAAAGACATCGGAGAAAGACAAATACCACATGATCTCACTCGTAGGTGGAATCTTAAGAAACAAAACAAATGGGCAAACGGGGAAAAAAGAGAAAGAGAGACAAAGCCAGAAACAGACCCTTACCTACAGAGAACACACTGCTGGTCACCGGAGGGGAGTGGGTGGGGGACGGGGGAAACCTGATGGGAACGAAGGAGCGCACCTGTCCTGATGAGCGCCGCTGGTGCACGGACGTGCTGCGTCTCCACATTGCACACCTGAATGTGAACTAACGGGGATTTAAATAAAAACTTTTTTTAAAATGCAGGCGGCAGCCCTAGGGGTGAGGTCTTTCAGTTGTCAGTTTTGTTAAATGAAGGCACGTGCATCGTTGCCCTTCGAGGAGTTGTTGGCCTTTGGAGTCATGTTCCGGTGTTTTTCAAGGGCAGGACGGTTGCCACATTGACGGGTGCGGTTCCCAGCAGGGATCACGGGTGGTTTACACCCTGGGTCTTCGAGTCCTGAACGCCCCTCTGCCGAGCTCCCTTGTGAAGTCCTCCCTCCTTCCCACCTGGAGAATGTCCAACAGCAAAGGACACATGGCTGGAAGCTGCTGCTTTGGCGTGGCGGGGTCACCCCTGCTCCCGGCAGTGCCATGTCACCGCCCCCCGCCCCTCCATATTCCTAAAAGGAGCAGGAATATGCAAGAATGATGAACTCCTCAGCACATTGCAGGCCCAGACCTGGTTTGCATGACTCAGAACCGAGCAGAGCACTAACGTGTGATCATGGAAGGAACACTTGTCCCGAATTTGAGGAGCTGGCTGAGCCTGGCTCAGTCACCGATTTGGGGCCCTTGGTCTTCTTGGCATGTAAACGGGAGCGTTAATGATTCGTCACACACATCCCATGAGGTGCTTACTGTAAGCACTTCCCAGTCGTTTACGGGCAGAAGCACTCTAGTGAAGGCATAAGGTGTCGGCGCCACCTCGAGGAAGGTGCTCATCCGAGGAAGCAGACACTGGACCGCCAGCCTCCTTCAGCGCTCCCACTATGTTTGGGAGGGCCAGTGGTAAGCGAATGTGAAGGTGATTTTTAAACTGCCAGGGTTCACAGAGTTACCCTGACGTCACCTGAGCCTCATGCATTGAGCAGAGCGGTGCCCCGTCACCCCTGCTCCGCACACAGGGAGCTCCGTCACTTGCACGGAGCCCCTTGTCTACCAGGGGAAGGGGCAAGGATTCAAGCACGGTGGTCAAGCCCTGGCTGGTTACCAAGTAAAGAGGAAAGCAGGAGAGCCAGCGCCTGGTGTCACCATCCAATGTCGTTGGGTTTTGGGGACAGGCAGGTGCTGCCCACCAGGGAGCAGACAGGACCCTGCCACGCATGAGGGGGGGCTCCTTCCAGCAGGCGTAAACCCAGAAACAGTGCTTCTGGTGCAGGGGCCCCCGTGAGCCCATGAGCAAGGGCCTGGTTTGTGTGTTGCTTTGGCCCCAGGAGCTCCTCGATGGCGAGCCCACGGAAGCTGGGAAGGAGGCTGTGGCGGGAGTCTGGAGGGTCAGAGGCAGAATGTCATGCATCACTGAGCTTTTGTGGGCTCAGCTTCCTGACCTCCCAGAACCCGTGTCTCAGCCAAATGCCGAGGGGTCTCGTCCGAGTGGCTGGCCTGCTATGCCCGTCCTCCCTCCCCGCTGTGCACAAGGCATTTGGGGGACGGACTCTCTGTAAGTGACAGCACGTCTCCCTGGAGTGGAAGCTCCCTGAAGAGCTGGGGTTTTGTCCCACCGCTGTATCACACGTGTGGCTGACTTACACGTTACAGGTGGCCACTGCCTCTCTGGAGACCCATGACCCGTGATGAGCCGGCCTCTCTCCTTCTTGGCCCAAGTGGGGGCTTTTTGAGGGTGCTGGGAGCTCTTGGATGCCCTCCGTCCCCCACTGCCCATCCCAGGTCCAGAACAATTCACCTTCACCCGGCAACTCACCAGCAGCCGAGGGAGCCCCTAAGGACTTGCGCAGACCCCTCAGTGAGATCAGGGCTATCAGAGCCCTTCCTGAGAGTAGCTCCAGCCCTGTGGCCCCTTGGGGATCAGAGCAGACTGCATTCTCCAGAAATGAGGCAGCAGGAGGGTCCAGGGCGCAAGACCAGCCTCACCTGCACCCCGTGTAGCTCCGTCATGGGACCTCAGGTGCAGCTTCCCGGGGGCAGAGAACAGAACCTCCTCGGTGCCCTGTTCTAGTAGTATCAAGGCCAGACCCCCGCCCCCGGCCGATGGCCTCCAGGGCACAGGATGCATGATACCCCGGGCTCGAGAGCCATATTTCCCAGAGGGGCAGTGGGTCTCCATTCCCTTGGCTGGTGTCTGGCTGGGGTGGGGGCGAAGGGGCAGGTCAGGGAAGGCACAAAGCTTACACAGGTTGATTCTCTAACCCTCCCCAAATCCTTTGCAGGGAGGGAGGTCTAAATAGTCCCCCCTTTGTGGATCACAGTGAGGAAGTAGCTTGCTGAGTGGCCGGCCACCTAGCTTTCCTATTAAAGCAACCGCACGTGCACCCGTGGTGAGCCCGCGGGCCCTCTGCCGAGCCGATGGGCTGCTGACGTGAGCCCCCTCCCAGAGGGTCTGACCTGAAGCCCTGGGGACTGCATCAGGGGGCCTGGGGCTCCAAACTTGGGGAGAGCCGTAAACTAGAGCATGGATACCTGAGCTCCCAGCCCACTCTGCCTCATCAGCCATCAGTGTCTCATGTTCCTGCCTATTTCTTTATTATGGTAAAATACATACCATAGAATTTGTGATTTTAACCATTTCTAAGTCTGCAGCTCAGCAGCATTGGGCGTGTCCACATGGTCATGCTGTCACCACCATCATCTCCAGAACTTTCCATCTTCCCAACTGAAGACACTGACTCCCCCTCCCCCAACCCTCTCTGTCTCTATGGTTCTGATGGCCCCAGGGACCTCATAGATGTGGAATCACGTGGCATCTGCCCCTTGGTCACGGGCTTATCTCATTCACAGAATGTCCTCCCAGTTCATTCATGTCGTAGCAGGTGTCAGGACTCCGTGCTTATGAGACCCAGTGGTACTTGGTTGTGTGATGGGCCGTATTTCGTTTATCCACGCGTCGGTCAGTGGGCATTCACGTTGCTTGACCTCCTGCCACTGTGCACGATGTGCTGTGAACACAGGTGTGCAGATATCTACCTGAGTCCCTGTTTTCCATTCTTTGGGGTAAATAGTCAGAAGTCAAATTCCTGGATCGTGGGGTAATTCTCTTTTGAATGTCTGAGGCACTGTTCTCCAGAGTGGCTGCACCGGTTTGCATTCCCACCACCAGTGCACGAGGGTTCTGCGTCCCCACATCCTCGCCAGCACCTGTTTCCCGTTTTTGGTTTCCTGATTACAGTCTTCCTGGTGGGTGTCTGCTTCTTCGTGTTGCATATGGCTACAGCTAAAGTCACACTATGCTTGGGGACACCATGAAGGTCAGCCGAGCAGGAGAAGGTGGTGGTTTTTCTGAGGTTTGAGCCACAGGATTGTGCCAACTGTAGCCCGCTCTCCGTAAGCACGATCAGGATGTGAGCATGTCAGGGACCATGCCCACCGTGCACCGGCAAGGTCCCACACAGCAGGTGCCCCCCGCTCCCGCTGCCTTGCCCAAGGCCTCCTTGCTCCCCCGGGGAGACCGGCAGGGTTGGGGCAGCGTCGGGGCTGCTTGGCCCCACGGCAGCCCACTCAGGAAAGGTCCCTGCCTCTCCTGCCCTCGGCATCTCTTCCTCCGGGTGGGAGGAAGGAGAACTTGCTGCCAGCCCCCACCATCCAAGTGAAGAATTAATTCCTAATGAAGGAGAAACCAACCAATGAAGCCCACTAAGACCCACCCAGGAGGTTGGTGCCCCGACTGGCCCCATGACGGCAACAGGGGGCTGCTGTCCCAGCTCCGGGGCTGAGCTGAAGTTTCAGGAGGAGCCTCGGCTGGGCTGCTGCAGGATGGAGCCAGCATCCGGGGGCGCCAGAACCCCCCAGCCCGGCCGGCCAGAGGACCTGTGCTCGGGGCAGTCCCACGGCTGATGCTATGACCAGGCCACAGCCACGGTCCCAGTGACCACCTGCTGCTGTCTCCCCTCCCGTCCTGGGGTTCTCCGGAGCTCGGCATTCAGCTGCCCAGCTCTCTGTGCAGGTGCTCCACACGCAGTGGGTGCTCTCTCGTTGGAAAACGGGAGGGAGGCGGGCACGGCCAAGGTGCACACCGCTCAGGCCACAGGGTGCACGGCCCGGAACAGAGTGAGGCCGTCAGCTCCGACGGTGTCACGCCCCGTCCACTGTCGAGTGAGCGGCAGCCGTGGGATCGGGGGAGGGGCAGGCTCCGATGGCGCAGGACACAGGCCGCCCGGGACTCTGTCACGGCAGGACCGGCTGAGGGGCCTGCTTCTACAGAGAGGCTCTGCTGCACCCCCGCTCTGTGGTGAGCCCACCTTCCCAGGTCACTTATTTGGCTCTGAACAGTTTTTCAAATTCCAGATGCCTTCTCAAATAGCACGTAGCCCCTGAGCAGTCCCAGTGGGGACTGACCGCTGAATAAGAGGGCAGCGCCGTGAGGCCAGGAGAGAGCTGAGGGCACGGAGGGGAGGACTTGGCAGGAGGGGGCTTGATTATTTTTCTCCTTCACAATTTCATCCGGAGTCCGCCCCCGCCCAGACAATGGTCCGCTCGAGAGCAGACTTGTGGTGTCGTTTGCATTAGGAGCGTTCAGAAGTTCGGGGTCATGCGTGTCGAGCAGAACGTACGGCCCCGGGGAACGCGGAAGCTGCACCAGTGTTGTCTCTCTCTAGAAGCCTGAGTAACGTTCTTCCTCACGGCCATGCTCCACATGGGGGACAGGCCTAGAAGGACCCCGTCCGCCCCTGTCAGTAGAAGATGCCGGGCAAGTGGGGCTGACCACTGTTTGCAGGGTGGTCGCAGGAGTTCAGTGGACAGAGTGGGGGCTCCTGGAACAGAAAGTGGTAGCTGTCCCTCCGGCCGCTGTGGTTTCTGGAGGGCAGACTCGTGAATCCCCAGGCTGCATGCACACAGCCCCTAATGCTTGTCGGACAGAGGGCGGCGGAGACCGTCCGGGCGGGGACTGCCCACCTGGCCTCCTGCGGGTGAAGGTTCCCGCTGGTACTCTGATGCCCATCACTTACCAGGGGCCTGACCGCTATCTGACCGCTGCCCCCAGGCCCTGAGGCGTGTGAGGCCGGGTCAGGATGGATGCTCCCTGGGGTCCGAAGGACATTTGAAGGATGTAGTCGAGCATCTTTAAACGCAGTTTAAACCTGAACTAAGTGCAGAAGAAGTAAAGAAAAAACAAACCTTGCTGCTGGCCATTTGCCATCAAATGCGCAAGTGAAAACCAGCCATTCGAAGATCCAGACTTGGGCTCCATGCAGAGAACCAAGTTCAGATTTTGTCCAGATTCCCGAGTTTGCATTCAGACACCAGTGGCCGCTCAGCCAAGTGGGCCGGTGTGCGGCCCCAGGCAAACCCGCTCGCCCACCCTGCGTGTGCTCTGGGGACTCTTCTCTCAGCCCTTTCGGGCTGCATGAACTCCGTGCCAGCGCAGACGAAGGCTCTCGGAGAAACAGAAAGCACTGGACAGACGCCAGCTGCTCTGTCCCTCTCCACGTCCCAGCACAGCTCTCATTAACGCATGTTCAACAGATGATCAGCGTAGAGCCTTTCCTCCCATCAGCAGACCCACTATGTGACTATGTTGCCGTCACATCTCAGAATAGCTGCCCTTCTCTCTCGGGGGTCCCGTCCCCCAGGTGCCCCTGCTGGATTCCAGGGCCCAGCCTAGCAGGTACTCACCTGAGAGGAACTGAGTCTAACGGTCCTAAGGAGTCCCCTGGGGCCCTGCTGCTTCCGGATCGTGGGCATTAGGCAGCGCCTGGTTCATTCGGGGAACCCTGTTTTGCAGGCGTAGGTTTTTTTATACCATGATATAGTGATGGAGGGAGGGGGTTCTTAGAAAAACTTTTATTTAGAAAACAATCTGACCAATGGGAGTGAGTTAGTCCATGTCTATAGCTTCTTCATACACAGCCGCTTAGTGACGCGGAGCACACACATCCCCAAAGTAGATGATGTCTCATAACCAGCCAGCTACCCTACACGCTGTGCATCGTGACACCTCCTGTCTGTCCGTCTCCCGTTTCCAAGGTAACCCGGGACTGGTCCAGAGCTCAGCCCTGCTCGCACCTGCCTGGCCCTTACTGGTGCCAAGTGCCCTTTGCCTCAGCTCTGGGGGGGGATTCCACATCCCCCTGAGTGTCCTCCCTGCCGGGCCTGGCCTTGCGGTGTCATGAGGCCCACCCGTGGGTGAGGTGCTGTCCCATCGGGAGGCTGCTTTAGCTGTGGGTGCACAAGTGTCCGGCCTGGAGAGTTTAGTGTCAGTCTCCGTTCACACCCATATCACCCTCTGGGTCTCTCCACCTCCTCTGCTGGGCATCCCTGTTTCCTGCCAGGAGCCTTGGCCCTCCTGTCTGGTGGGCCCTTGCCCCATGTCTCCGACCTCTGAACCACGATGGATTTCTTCCTTTGACCTGTCCATGAAGCCCCACTGTGTCCACGGGGAGACCTCCTCCTCCAGCTGGGTTACTGACCAACGCCCCGCTCCCTCCGGCGTTGGCTCAGGAACAACAGGGCGGGCAGTGAGACCCTCCTCACAAGCGGCGTCTCATCCATCAGCAACAGAGTGATGTTTTGGCTTGTTTTGCTTCCCTCCCCCTGGTCAAGCCTCCCTGTACCTCCTGAAAATCTAAGGCTGGAGCTGCGGCCTGTGGATCGGTGTGCGGACGCCACCTGACATTTGTCCGTTTGACCCTTGATCCCCGCTGCTTTGTACCCACCTTGCGGTGGCAACAGCAGGAGGAGATCACTGTGACCACCTCCCGCTCGGAACAGGCAGCGCCGAGATCCGGCCCAGAGCCCGAGTTATCAACCACTTCCAAAGTCTTACTCACTATGGAAGCGCCTTTTGGCAATACCACTCTTGCAGAGAATTCTACACATAACTATTTTGTCTGCAGATAAGTCTTACCTTCCCGCTATGTTGTGGACCACCTTTTATATGTGGATTTTGCTTCAAACTATTCCCGTGTGGTTGCACAGGTCCTGCCCACAAGATGTCAGACCCGTAAGCACCGGCTGGTCGCGTCCGCCGTGCCCACCCCGCCCTTGTGTGGCTGGGAGCTTGGGCCCGGACTCCACAATGGGCTGTGGGGGAAGGTTGCCCAGGAGTTGAAAATGCTCCCGTTTTTCTGCCAATCAAGTGGAAATGATTCAGTATTTACAAAACCCACCCAGGAAGCGACCGTTGTGCATATGCTCTGAAGTTTGATAAGCTTCCCAAAGAAAGGTTCTCTAGAATACTCTTATCAGTACCCTAGTACTAAATAGTTTAAAAAATAACAAAATTGTCAGAGGTCAATGCTTGCAATTACACCTTTTCCAGTTTCCTCCACAACTGGAAGACACCAGGCTCCCAGGTAATTGTCTTTCCAGCTTGTGTCATCTGAAATTTCAATGTTTGCTTTGTCCATAAAGAATTATTTTAAGGTAAAACTTTATAATATTAGACTTCCACAGAAGCAAACCCTACTACAGACTTCATCACAGACCTTAATTTCCATGCAACTCGAATGATTACTCCAATTTTTATCTCCGACGGTCAACCCCACGCCATGTGCGCCACGGGAAGTGGTTTTGGGTCCTGAAAGAGACCAGGAAGCCTCGGGCAGAGCGCACCTCATGTCCCGGAGCTGCCTGACCTCCTGGGACCCACATTTCTTGAACTCTGTCTGGGGAACAGGACCGTCGCCGACTCTGTCTTCATGCGCTTGGATGAGTCCTTGCTGCGTGGCCCGATTCTCCTGATCCCTCACGTCACCCAGCCATGTGGGGGGCGGGGTGGACGTGGGGCTGGAGGGGCCAGGGACGCGGGTCAAGGTGTTGGCCAGAGAGAGGCTGGGCAGCGGGGCCGAGAGCTTGGCCACAGTGGACGTGTGGCACAGTGTGCTGACCGGAGACATGCTTGCTCCCTGGCGGGAATGGTGACGCGGTGATGAGGTGTCCGCGTGAGCACGGACTTCAGCAGTTAGCAAGCAGCGAGCCAGGGGACACACGAGGCCGGGAGATGACCTGGGTGGACAGGGAACGTGGGAATCTGGGAGCAGCAAGCCAGGAGGCAGAGGACGCCTGTGTGCTGTGCTGTTGGCTGAGGGTGGAGCAGGCTCGGGGCGGTCAGGGCCTGGAACGAGGATCCGAACCCAGATTCTGATGGAAAAGGAGTAGTCTCTGTAGCAATTGTATTTGTAGTGGACTTTTTTCTGGAGCCATATTCCGGCAGCACAAGGGGGAAACATCCTGACAGAAAAATAAATCGATATGCAGTCAACTATTCATATTTATACGTTACTACCCCAAGCACCCTCTGCCACCATCCCCCCCACGCTGTGACACCAGCACCCGCGCTCTGGCATGTCTGGCCTGGAAAGTCCCTGAGTGAGTGCTGGGCAGGGGTGGGGGGCACGAGAGTGAGAGTCGGACCTGTGGGTAAGCATCCCGTAGCTGGTAGCCTGGGACCTGGAGTTACCGGAACACATCAAAATTGGATTGGAAATCTTGCGAGGCCAGGTTTTCCAGCAGGACTTCGAGCCCCACGCGTCCCTGCACACTCGCCGCCCAGACGCGTTTGCACGTGCCCTCCCCTTCCGCGTGCTCAGCCCCTCTCCTTTTGGGAGGAGGTGTGGGAAGAGTGTCTCGTCCCTCATCCCACGGAACGTCCTCTCTGTTGGGGCAATGTTGAAAACAAAGGGCGCACGGCTGCTATGTTCTATCCGCTCCGAGCGAGGGCGGGCTTCCTGGCCGCTGGGCCGGCTGCAGTTACAGGGCTTGGAGGAGAGAGGAGCAGCCATGCCTCTGCACAGCGCCTGGTTCTCACCTCTCGGACACCCGCCCCGCAGTGGATGCAGAGCTCATGTCCTGAGCCGGGCCGGGAGGCAGGCACACGGGGGTGCGGGAGTTAACCCCTCCAGAGGGCTGTCTGCGGTGCACACACCCTCAGCCACATGATGCCTCCGTGCTAAATTATATCTGACGTTTAATTTAAATGCACGGTGCCTTCATTCAAAGCCACCCCTGCTGTGCGCTCAGGGTACTCACTGTATGGATTTTTCCTTTTTGCCTGCTCTCCCGGGGTGACCCCACCCTCACCTCGCCCAGCACACACAGACGGGGATTTAGCCATCTCTCTACGCTGGATGTCACCCCCGTGCACCCCTATCTCAGGGCTTCCCTCTGCATGTCAGGATGTCTCCATCTGCAATTTGTAACCAAGAAAGAAATCAATTCCCCAGTATTGCGGCTGCACGAAGGCCCCCAAGCCCATTAATGGGCATTTGGAATGCCTGCTCCTCTTCACACCTCCATAATCAGTGAAGCGCGGCGGCCCCAGCCACAGGCGGGGGCGTGCTGCCCGGGGGGGGGGGGCGGTAGGGTACTTGCTGGGAGCCATTGCTTCAGGGAGCCTCTGGCCAAGTAACCCTTTCCATGCAGACGTATGACGTGGCCGGAACACTCCACTGCTGAGGGTGGGCCCTGTCCTGTGCAGCAGGACAAGAGCTGCCCCTGTGCCCCGAGCCCCCAGGCTCCCCAGGCCCAGACTGCAGCTGCGTTCTGTGTCACAGGCACACGGCGTCTCTGCGAGTTGGATTCCGTCTGGTCCCGTTGTCTTAGAGACGCTCTAGAACCCGGGGTCTAGCTACGAGGACATCCACACCCTGGTATGCGTCAGGCTGCCTGCAGCAGCTAGATTCCTGGCCGTGGCGCTGAGGGAGGGGACAGACCAGAAGGAGTTGAGCACTTGGAACAGCTTTAGCGGCCAAAATCTGCTTTCAAAAGAAATGGAGACGGGGTGCCTGGGGGGCTCAGTCCATAAGCGTCTGCCTTCGACTCCGGTCATGGTCCCAGGGTCCTGGGATCAAGTCCCGCATTGGGCTCCCCGCTCAGCAGGAGGCCTGCTTCTCCCTCTCCCTCTGCTGCTCCCCCTGCTTGTGCTCTCTCTCTGTCTCTCTGACAAATGAAATCTTTAAAAAAAAAATGAAGACACACCCCAATAAATGCTAGATTAAATGGAGTACGCTCCAGCAGATGGGGCAGGTGAGGGTCCAGGACCCCCAGCGGCCTTCCCTCCACCCCCTCCCCCTTGCTGTGCCCAGTGGGGACCAGCGGTGAGGGAGCCAAGGGACCTCCTTCATTTGCAGGTGTCACTCACTCAGACTTGGGAGCTGGCCTCCCGAAGGAGGGTCACCCGCGCACGGCTGAGCCCCTTCCCTCTTTATGACCCTAGAGGCACCATCCACAGGTAGGGAGGAAACTGTGTCCTTGAAGGCAGGAGCCCTTCTCCTTGTCCTGGAGCTCAGCACGTGGCAGGCCCCGGGGCCCACTTAGCATCTGACTGAAAACCACTGGGGCCACCAACTGCAGGATGCAAGGGTCGCAGGCAGCACAGAGAAGCCAGGACCCAAGAGTAGATGCTTTGGCCAGGATGACACAAGGAGCTGCAACAGAGGAGTTTGGGAGGGGCACACCACAGTCTCCCACACTGTCTGGGAAGGCCCCATGGAGGGCAGGTGGGAGGGAGGGTCCGCTCGGGCTGCGCCAACGCAGGGCCCTAGCCTGCCGGCCTGATGCTGAGGAGGTCGGGGGCTGGCCTGTTGCACGTGTGGTCAGGTGGCTGTGGGTCCCTGAGGGGGACGGCCTCACCTGGGTGAGGAAAACAGACACGTGCAGCCCGTGCGCACAGCCGAGGGTGACGGAGGAAGGGAGCAGAGGGTGCGTGTTCCTCCCTCAGGGGCCTCCACCGAGCGCGACGCTCGGAACTCAGGGCGAAGGGCGCCCTAGGAAGCCTGTGGTGCCGCTGGAGCCCCCTTGGGTGCTGGCGCGCTCACCCTTCCTGTCCTAGGGCCGCTGTGCTGGGCGAGATCAGGTTGGATGAGAAGGGGTGAGGTGGGTACGGGCAGAGCTGGGAGCCTCTGCCTGGCTGCCAGCCCCCCTTCCCACCGACCGTCACCCCATGTGTGCCGTCCACCCTGCACATGTGTGCAGAGCAGGCATCCAGGGCCCAGGGCGGCCAGAGTCACTGGGGGAGAATCCCCACCAAGCAGGTGCGTGGACTGAGGCTACCTGCGGAGTGAAGGGGCATAAGCAGAAGGGCCGCGGGCTGGGAGCTAGGCTCTCCAGCTCTGCACAGGGGCTGCCCTCCTACCCTGGGAGCCCGCACGCCCCCGGGCCCCACTTCTTCCCCTGTGAGGTACTGGGCCTGCGTCACTAGGGCGCTTTCCTGTCCGGCTCTCAGTGCCCCCCCAGGTTGGGGGGTCATGTCTCTGGGATACACCTGGAGGCCCCACGAGGGAGACATGGCCCCAGTGGGGCTTGCACCATGCACACACCAAAATGACACCCCAAAGCTGGGGGAGCCGGAGAGGGGTGGGTGACACACTCCGGGCAGAGTCCCGAGCCATTCATCAGCCTTTAATCTGTTCTGTTTTGCTGTTCTGGTTGTTTTGTCTGAACTTAGCTGAGTGACAAGGACATGGGAAGAGCTTGTCCTGCCCTCGGCCTGATTCGGCATAAACCTAGCAGACATGCTTCCTGCCGCAGGTCTGTGCCCACCTGTGTGCTCTAGACGCCTCATGCATGTAAATGTGAAAGGAGCAGACCTGTATTACTTTTCAGAACTCAAAAACAAACCCAATCTCGTATCTTAAATGGAGGCTGTAGAGGGCTACAATATTAAAACTCTGTTTATGTCTTAAATAAGGAATTAGCTTCCATTTTTTAATATTAAAATGGGATTCTGGGCATGTTTACAGAAGAGCCATTCCCTATTTCTAGGATGGAGTTCGTGGTTCCCCCATAGTGGAATGAAAGGCAGGAATGAAGGGCTCGGGGTCTGTGGAGAGGCTCTCAATCCCCCTACATTTATGTGGGAGTTCCAGTGTCTTCCATTCCCCTGCCCAGCACACGGGACACTGTGCTCCGCTGGCGGCTTGCATTTCCATTTGCCGTGGGACTTGCCAGCCCCCAGCGCTGGCGGGTGGCCGTGGTGCCACGCTATATGGCTCTGCTGGGCCGTGAAGCTCCCCGGGCAGTGGGCAAGTAGGGGACTTTCCAGAGCCCCAGCGGAAGGATTTGCTTGAAGGATCGTCTAACGGCGCGTCTATACCTGCGTCACGGACAGTGACCGATAGGTTTGTGTCTCGCTCACTGTAAAAACCTCTCGTCTCAGAGAAAACCTTAAATTAAAAAATCGTAAATTATATCTACTTCCAAGAAAAGGAATTAAAGTTGGTCACAATTTTTTAAAAGTGGGTATGTGTACAATGTGGTTACACCGAAGTGATCGAAGGCACGTGGCATGAGGGAGGCCTGTTGGCCTAATCAGCAAAAAAGGCAGACTTAAAATATGTATTTTTTAAACAAATGTAAATATAAAAAATCAATTACAAAAACTTTCAACTGTGCAAGGTGTGGGAGCTGGTATAGCCACCGAAATAAAAGCACAGAGCTCTGATCTTTCCTGCATGACTCATGACAGTGACTCTGGTGCTTAAGACACCAAATAGCAAATTATTTCATTTAAAGCAGCAAAACATGGGTGCCTGAGCTTGAGCTGGGTCTCCTGTGGGGTGCAGCTTCGGTGGCACCAGGGGCGACCCTGGGGCCACCGCAGCTCAGCCTGGAAGCTTGCCGGCCCCTCCTTCCTGAACGGGGCAGATGTCAGTGGGGAGAACTATTTTCTCTGGCAGGGGCTCCATCAGTGGGCACCCCCTCACTGCAGGGGGTCCCATCCAGACAAGTATGTAGAGATTGGGTGTGCACGTAAATGAGAGCCCAGACCTCGGAGTTATCACTTCGTGAGGTGTCCAGCTCTTCTCTGTCATCAACACCCACAGTGCATCCATCTTTGGTTTTCCCACAAAAACCAATATGGCGGCACTAGGAGTGATGTGTTTGCGTGGTGACTGAAATGAACATCTTCAGTACTCGGTATTTGATCCAATAACCTTGTGGGGTCAGCGCTTGGGAAGAAAGAGGCCAGCACCCCAGAGCTCAGGGCGTTGAGTTAGCCCCTGGGCTAGCCTGGGGCAGAGGTGTTACTGTGTCCACTGCATTTACAGAACCGGGGAAAGGCTATCATCCCCACACCCCCAGATGCCACCCTTGGTTTCCCACTGGTACCCTGTCTCCTGCCCTCAGGAAAGAGCGGGCTGGAACGCAGGAGGTGGCATGGCGGCCTGCAGTCCCAGCCTCTCCTGGGGGCCTGTAAGGCTCTGGGAGCAGGGATCAGAAAGTAAGGGACCAAGCACAGGAGGCCTGTACCACAGGCACAAACGGTACACAGTTTATGAACATCCTGGGGCCAGCCCAGCATCACAGCTGCTGCGTTTTGTGTTGGTCTTGAGTTGCTGTTGCTTAGGCAGTGTGGAGAAATGGAACCTCAGACCCGCGGAGAGCCCTGAGCGCTCGCGTCAACCTTCAACTCATTGTGGGTCAGCTGTGTGGCCCTGGGCAAGGCTCTCATCGTCGCCTCTGAAATGCCTGACAGTAAAACATGCCCCTGGGTCACAGGAACTTTGTGTAAGGGCTCAAGCTCCTTGGAATAGAGATACTATCTAAATAGGACAGACCTACAAAAAACAAGTAGTACAAAGTTAAACCTTACCTTCCAACAGGTGAGGAATGTTCCCTTCCCTCTGCTTCCCTCTTCTACTCCTAAGGCCTCCACACCTCCACAGGTCTCCCGGGGGTGGTGGACGGCTGGCCAAACAGTCGCATTTTGACTTGTGAACATCTTAAGGGGCTGGTCCCCCTACCCGTTCATGTAACTAAAAATGACACGCACAAAACCGTAAAACACAAGTCTAGAAGATGACTCGCAATGCTGACTTTGATGCCTAAAACACCAAACACCAAACTTTTTTCATTTAAAGCAGCAAAGCATGAGTGCATGAACATGAGCTGGGTCTCCTGTGGGGTGCAGGGCCGGTTGCACCAGGGGGGACACGCCAGTGACCTTCCACAAAATCCCACACTGCATCCCCAACAGCACACCTGAGTGTGTCCTCCCTCCTCTGCGGCAAACTTTAGGCCACACCTGTTCACACTGCTCACCAGCACCCTCGTCTCCTTTCTGATGCTAGAAACTCTAGAACCAGATGTAAGGAGGATGAAGGGTCAGCTTTCCTAGTGCCCGTGCATGAGCCGCCTGTGCCAAATGCGTGGTATTCCCACGGGTTCATGGTTAGCTGGCTATGACAGCCTCGTGCTAATCGATGCAATAAACAATTAATAAATAGATTTTTTAAATGTAATGCAGTACTAAGAGGGCTTAATATTGTTTAAAAGTGAAAGCTTTTATGGTGAAACCCAGAAGAACAGTGAGGCCCTTTGGGGCGTTGGAGATGCACGAGGCTGGGCCATGGCCTCTGGCAGCCTGCTCCCCCAGATGGCACGTGTGAGCAGGGTCCAACTGAGGGCCGGGCCCTGGGGTGAGAAACAGGGCCTTCTCCCTTATCACCTGTGTGTCCACGTGAGCCATGTCCCCTGAGCCACAGGTGTCCCATGCCCCTAACAGCATCCCAGAGCCCCTGTCACTGGCCTCAGACCCGGTATACGCCCGGAGTCAGTGGTGGTATTTGTCCATCAATACATGGTGTCCTTGGCACACAAACAGGTGCTGTCCCACATAGTCCAAGGAGCATGTGCAGGACTCGGAATGTACTTTTGCCCTGGACATTATGGCTGGTCCTTCAGCCAGGACACGAGGAAACTCTAAATGTACCAAGAGATGAATGCAAATGCCCCATTTCTGCCACACCAAACCCCCATTACAGGAAAAAACAGGTTCCTCTCTGACCTGCTTTCACTGGGGACCATGGAATCGGTACAGCAATCACTTGCCCATGGTATCTTTGCTTCTTGGGAGCTAAGCACCAAGGGCCAGCCGTCCCCTGGAGCCCCACCAGGCCGGAAGCTCAGACACAGCCCGATGACCGCCATGGGCCCGGCGCCCTCCTCGTGCAGGCGTGCTGAGTGCAGGTCGCGAAGACATCGCTGCGGCGCCACACACGGGGACGTGCAGCAGGGCCCCACCCACGCCCGACTGGACCCCAGGGTCAGGAGGATTCAGGTTTCCCAGCACGTCCACGTGTCAGGCTAACTAGCGAAAGGGAAACTGCACGAAGATAAACATCGGTGGCAGACTCCACGTGGGTGCTCAGGCCACATGAAATACTCGTCAAGTTAACGTTTTAAGCAGATGTGTAGAATTCCTGCTGCTGGAAGCAGGAACTGGCCTGTGGTTGTCGCGGACACATGGTGTGCCGGCTGCTGAGGAGCTGGGCTGCCCGGGAGCATGCCCGCGGCCTCTGCAGAGGGTAGCTACAGCCGGAGCAAAAACGCCCCCTCCGACCTCCCCGAGGCAGAGAGGAGCTCTAGTTTGTGGAGGGAAACCGCTACCCCTTGGCTCCGGAGCCCACGTGTGTCCAGCCTGCTGCAGGCGAAATCGTACCCTTTCTTATTCTTTTCTCGGAAAGTGCAGAGGACGTCACCAACGTAGATGAGCAGCACGCCTACCCAAAGAGCAGGAAACGCGCGGCGTGCTAAGCTGTGGTTCTGACAGCCCCGCGGAAGAAGCTAGCTTTGCTCCCACTTGAAGTGGACACTGTGTCCCCCGGACGCACATGGCCTGACACCCTCTGTCTTGGTCAGCTGGGGCAGCCACGGATCAAACACATGGACCCCGATTTCCTCAGAGTCCAGAGCAGGTTGCGGCCTCTCTCCTCAACTGACATGCAGATGGCCACCCTCTCCCGTGGCCTCTCGTGGTCGCCCTGTCTGTGTGAGCGTCCCTGGCAGCTCCTGTCACATCGAGGGCCCGCCCAGTGACCTCACTGAACCTTAATTCTCTCCTTAAAGGCCCATATGCAAATACTGTCACCTTAGGGGTGAGAGCTTCAGCATAAAGATCTGGGGGACACAGTTCAGGCCATAGCACCCTCTAAAACAGCAAGGCCAGGGGCACACGCTGGCCCTCCAGCGGGGGATTCCCCCCCTCCGGTGAGCGGCAGCTGAGGGGAGGCCAGGGGTGTGGCGGGGAAGGGCGGGCCATGCCTGGCAGGCTCGTGGGACTTACCCCCAGCCAGAGACCCTGGTGACAGTGCAGGGAGGCTCTCGACAGTCGTGTTGGGACCACAGGACACCACGCCGGCAGCAGGATTCCAGAAAGGGAATGTGGGGACGAGCATCTCCAACTCTCTTTCGAGCCATCACCCGCCCCCTCCTGCTCTGAAGCCTGGATGAACGCAAAGCAGTCTTGTCTCGAGACTTGCCGATCATCATCAGCATCATTATCGATACTGTCCCGGGCGCAGACATCTCCCCAAGGTCCGTGTGGCCCACATGTCCATTGGGGGTTCACCGGCAGATGCTTCTGGACAGAACAAGTGAGCAGAGGACTCCTTCACTCCGTGTGGAGGATGTGCAGACCCACGCACGCAGCGCACGCCACGCACCGGAGACGTTAGAACCAGCCCAGGAGTCGAGTCATGTTCTGTCATTCCAAGTGTTTTGATGCCATTTCATCTCTTCATGCTTTTCAAAAATAGTTTTAAAAATAGACTTCCATTTATTTCAGATCCATCTGCTCCTGTTAAAGAGCTCACTTTGTCTTGAACCCTAATCATTTCCGAGGGACGGATTCAAAACCTTCTTTCCAAAACCAGCTCATTCACACGGTGCATGCCTTGGGCAGCTGATGAGACCAAGAGCACCCCCCCACCCCCAACAAGATGCAGAGCACCAGGAAGTCACATTCACTCTGGGCCACGCGGCCACAGCCAGGGCACTTGTGTTGACCCAGCTGACTTGTCAATCCAATAGCAACTTTGATGGAATTCCAGCCAAATTCAGCCAAGGTTGGCTCGACTTGTCTGTCTGGCCCCCACGGCCAATCTGGTTGTGAGTGTTCACACAGCTTGCAGGGGCAGGGCTACGGGGAGCAGCAGCCAGTAGGAGGTGGTTTGATGTGTGTAATAGGCAGGCCTGTGTCCCCCAAAGCTGTCTTAAAGTGATGCACACGTGCGGTATTGGAGGGGAGGTCAGCTGGGGCCAGGCGCGACTCAGTCCAGAGTCCACCAAGGTAGATGCCCCCGAGGCACTAAATCAGCGCACCTGTCCAGGGCGCCGTCAGCATCAGGACTCAAGCTTCCTTGGGGAGATGACTCTTTCGTGGGCCCGTGTGTGGCTTCCGTTTGGCAACCCAAGATGCGTGTGTCTCCTAGACAGCCACGTGGCTGGTTCCCATGCCAACATCAGGGCAGGAACCGCTGGTGCGGGGAGGGTCCCTGGCTTAGAGTCAATTGTGTCTTCCCTGGGGTCTGCCTGTGGCTGGCTGACCTCCTGGCCCCACGTTCTGCATCCACCACGTGGGTGGGGTGGCCGGGTGATCACTATTGGCCCATGCGGTTCTAGGTCATCATAACAGCGTCATGGTATTGTTCCAAAGCCAAGTGAAAATGGCTGTTCCAAATGTAAGTACAGCCTTGTAACATTTTAGTAAGGCGGGAGCAGAGTTAAGAATAGAAAATTAGGTATTCAGGGACTCTTGGCTGAGTCACCGTGTAGTCACTGGGATGTTGTTAAAATATTTGTACATCTCTGGGACTGGGAGATGTTGGGATGGTGTCCTTGTCTCCCTCTCTCTGCACTGCAGACCCAAGCCGGTCTTAGCAAAGTATGCATGTTGCTGAAGCGGCTTAGAAATCGTTTTTGAAGATTAAGTTGTGTCTTCCTGGAAAAAAACATTTATGGAGCATTCTCTGTCCACTGCAGTGCTAAATGTCAGAAACCCAAGAAGAGTGACATGGAGTCTCCGTCCTGAGGAGATCCCATTAGTTAACTTACTGGTTCCTTTAGCAAAGTTTCACTGAGCACCTGTTACTTGCAGATGCTGCACAGGCAGCTGCCCAGTCCACACTGCAAACAAGCCACCGCCGTGCGATGTAGAGTTCTCTACACGGTACTGAAACGGCCAGAAGCGGCCGAGGTTGACCGGGAGCGCTCGGGGCAGACTTCGAGGAGGAGCCGATCTGTGGGCGGGGCTCCTCTGTTCAAAGTGATGGACAACTGGGCGTTGCTGGCAAGAGCTCTGGAGGTATGAGGGGCCGCAGAGGCGAATCCACGCAGAGTCATCCACCACCGGCACATTCAGGGGACTGGTCGCGGCAGGAGTCTGCTTTGAGAGGAATGTGAATTTTGAGGCATGTTGAGACAAGATGGCCAGAGGCGGGGCCAGGCAACACTCAGGTAGGCTCACAGACGTCCCAGCCACATCGGGGAGTTCAGATGTGTTCACCAAGGTTTTGCTCAAAAGTAACACGAACAGACTTGGAAACTAGCTCGAGCCAAGGGAGGCTGACACAGGGAGGCCAGTGAGGGGTGCAGTACTAACCAGGGAGAGAAGAAGGAAACTGGCCAGGAGCACCGTGGCTGCTGGGAAGAGGAGACTCAGAGGGCAGAGCACAAGCCACGAGCCCGCCTCACCTCTGATGGCGAGCCATCGGCACCACGGGGGAGAGCTTCACGCAGCGCGAACGGGAGGTGTGGGTGCACGAGAGGCACCTCGTGCCTAGTGACAGCATGAGACTCGGACATCACTCTCAAACTGATACCGGAGCAGACAAAACATAAGTAAGGACAATGCACATTGAATAACACAATTAACCAGCCAGACCTACTAGGCATCGTATCCAACTGGGAACCCAACAAACAGAGGATCCAGATCCTTCCCAAAGTGAAATAGTCTCAGGAACAATTCTGGGCATAGGGGCACCAGGCAGGGTACTCCCAAAAGTAGGGTCTGGGTTTCCAACCTCCGGTCTTCTGCCCCCTCCCAGGGGCATGCTGGGGGCGAGACTGACTGGTCCCGGGACTTGTACGTGCTTGCTTTATTTTGTTTTAAGCCAATGTGTTTGTATGTTGTGAGCCTGGACATACAGATGTGTGGGGAGAGGGGCTGCACACTGGAGTGCAGAGCTCAGAGGAAACCCGGGGGGCAGAAGGGAGCCCACCCCTTTGGCCAGAAGCAGAGTGACAATGGGGAGCAGGGGTGAGGTCACTGTGAGGAAGGAGGGGCTCGGTAGGTGGGGAGTCTGGGAGAAGCCCTGGGGGAGAGATCCTCCAGGAGGAGTACCGACTGGCAGCAAGTGAGGATCTGCTGAGACCAGCCCCCTCCCCAGCGGAGGAGCCATGCCCAGGGGGCCGGCGTGCCAGGGGAGGCCGGGGCTCGGCCGCAGAGCAGGATTCAGACGGCCAACCCCGGCTCCCAGACAGGCCGAGTGCACGGTTGCAAAGCACCCCGGTGGATCCCCCCAGAACTAATTACAGTTTGTGCAATCCCACGGTCAGACCCGTTATCAGAGACGGCCTGCAGCATTTCAGAGAAGTTGAGGGATTTCTCATCCTCGGTAAGAGAGTCACTGCAGAAGGCAGGAGAGCCATGACCTGGTTCTAGTGGTGCTCTGGGCCTTCAGACCCCAGGAAGGGGACTCAGGAGCGCTCCCTGCCAGACTCCACTCATGAGCTGGGCCCCTTCCAGCTCCTCCTCCCCATTCTCCCAAACAGGGAAAATTCCCAGACACACAGCACAGGCCACAGGGGCTCCCCTGCGCCACGGGGTCCGCATACGTTGGGGTCCACACACCCTGGGATCAGCACACCCAGCACCATGGGGTCCACACACCCTGGGGTCCATACACCCCTGTGCTGTGGGGTCCGCACACCCTTGGGGTTCGCACACCCTGGGGTCCACCCACCCCGAGGTCCACACACCCCGCGCCCTGGGGCAGGGCCCCAGACGTTGTAGACCTAGAACCCACACTGCCAGACCGCTCCCTGCCGGGTGACGTTGTATATGCATGTGACATAAAAGTAATTTCCCCAAATCTCCCAATAAACTTGACCCTCGAGAAAGGCAGACACGTTTCCCTGGTGGCCCCGCATGCCTTTGCGGGACAGAAGTACGTCCTACATTTAACACATGTAGTTTGTTTTTTCCCAAAACAGAGACAGAGAGGGAGGGAGAGATGATGTCTCCCCGGCCCAGGGGGTTCTGCTGCCACAGAGTGCCCCCCCGCCGGCCCACGCCCCTCCGGGCACCAACAGAGGTCACTGGGGTTGAGTCTCTTCCACGCTCAGATTTCCCGAATCGACCCTTCCAGCTAATGGCAGTCAGTAGTCGCACAGTTTGAGCGGCAGAAACCTTTCCTTGAAGAGAAGCCTTCCAGGACTTCAGTGCACGCGAGTTAAAGGTGGGGGGCCGGTCCCGCCCCTGCACCCTGGGCTGGTGCGCTCACTCCAGCCACCGCTCCAGAAAGCAGCTCATGGGGTTCCCGTCTCCCTCCCGAACACACCGGACCTAGATCGGTGCCCCAGATTTCTTCCTCCTTTAAACATATGAAAATTCACAGGTGGGGCAGGTGTACTTAATGAAGCTTCTGGCCCAAGAAGAGGCTTGCAGCCTTCCCATCTTTCCTGTGCTCCTCCCGTCTGTTTCCACGCCCTAGGTTATTACCTGGGTTCAAAGGGCCGGGGAGATACCCTGAACCATCTGTGCTCTGGGGCCGCCTCTCTGGGGACTGACTGGTCGCAGCTGCTGGGCGTGGAGTCCCCGACAGGCGTCCCCGCTCCCTGGACCCTCTCTGAAGGACTTCTCCAGGTGGGGTCCAGGGGGCTCCCGAAAGTTTGTTCTGGGGCCTGGAGGTCTGCACTGGGCTGGGGATTCATTCCTGTTTGTCCCAATTTCATTAACCTCCTATAAGAAGCAGGTGAAAGCAATTTATGCAAATCCTTTTTTCAATAGTCTGAGACTTTTACCTTTTGATAATAGGCAGGCAGCCAGAGGGAGACAGCAAGTTTGAGGACCCAATTTAAAATGTGAGCTCCCTTTTTCCCCGCACTTCTTCAAAAGCTTTTCTGAGGATAAGATAAGAGTGTAATCCCTTAGTTTGGTACAAATGTTTTAAGACTTTGTGTTTCTAAAATCCAATTTGAATTAGCCTTGAACTTTAAAGCTGTTTTGTCTACCGAACCAAAAGATACCATGTGACACCATAACAGAGAGCGTTGCGCTGTCCCCTTCCTCCCTCCCCTCCCGACCCCCGACCGCGCGGGAAAATCGTCCAGAGGCAAATGTCACAACCTCAGAAAGCTGCTTGTCTCTTTTCAACAAGGATTTTCTAAGCTTCCCTCCCCACAGACTTGAGGAGTCTTATAGCTTAACAGCCTGCCGCGAGGTCAAGCACACCTGGGTGACCTTGGCCTTGTCGGGGACGCTCTTGGGGAACCTGGCCGTTCCCACCCAGGCCTCGGTGCAGGGGTGCGGGGCAGAGAGCCCACTCACCTGAGGACCTCGGTGCAGGACGCACACTGGGTGCCTGCCTGAGGTCCATCCCGTCCACAGGGCCAGCCAGGTGGAGCGAGGGCCCACAGGATCCCCGCGGTGATGCCCGCCACGGGAGGAGGAGGGATGACGTGCTAGGTGCCGGACACAGCCCGAGACACAGGCTGCTGGCCCGTGGGCCTCAGGGATCTAACCCGGGGTGCTGGCTGGAGGGTGGGGCGCCGGCTGGGTCAGCAGGGCAACCCTGAGGCCCCCTGGCACCGCCCAGCACACACCACCCAGCTTCACGGTCTGCTTTTCCATCTCAAACCCTCTCTCAGGAATGCCTAATCCAGAGAAGCCCCGTACTTGGTGTTTTCCCCACTATTCTATCTTTTCTTTCTTTTTTTTATCTTTACTGTGGTAAAATTATATATAACCTAAATTTTACCTCCCTTAGTCATTTTTAAGCACATTGTTCCGGGCATCAAGCACATTCGCATTGTGGTGTGACCATCACCCCCTCACCTCCAGAGCTCTCTCATCTCCCCCGACTGAGACCCTGTCCCCATTAGACACCGACCCCAACCCCTGCACCCACCCTCTACTCTCTGTCTCTATGGATCTGACGACTCCAGGGACCTCCGATCCTGGAATCCCGCAGTATTTGTCCTTTTGTGACTGGCTCATTTCACGGAGCACGGTGTCCTCAGGGTTCATCCGTGTCGTGGCAGGTGTCAGGACCGCCCTCCTTTTTGAGGATGAATGATACCCTGTTGTACATCTTTACCACATTTTGTTTAGCCATCCACCTGCTGACGGACACGTGGGTTATTTCCTGGCTGATGTGAATGACGCTGCTCTAAGTACGGGCGTGCCCATACCTGTCCTGAGTACCTGTTCTCACATATTTTGAGTGTAGACTGAGAAGCAGAATTGCTGGGTACAGTCATTCCCTGTTTAATTTTCGGGAGGGTCACCACGGTGGCTGCACCCACTTGCATTCACACCAGCGGTGCTGGGGGGGGGGTCTGGTTTCTCTGCAGCCCCCCTCCCCCAGCATGTTATTTTCTGTTTTGATTCAGAGAAGCCGTCCTCGTGGTGTAAGCGGTATCCCATGTTGATTTGCTTTTCCCTAACGACCATCCACACTTGAGCATCTTTTCCTGTGCTTTCTGTCTGTCGTCTTTGAGAAATGTCTGTTTTGAGTCCTCTGCCCATTTTTGAGCTGGGTTGTTTGTTGTAGAAGTTCCTTATATATTCTGGATACTAATCCCAAAGCAGAGATATGATTTATAACCATTTTCACCAGTTCTGCGGCATGCCTTCTCACGCTCTTGATGGCGTCCTTTGATGCAGCAAATCTTTTAAGTTTGATGACATCCAATTTGTCTATTTTTTTTCTTTTATTGCTTGTACTTTTGGTATCATATTCAAGAAATCATGACCAGATCCAATGTTATGAAGATTTTCTCTGCCTATGTTTCCTTCTAAGATTTTTATAGTTTTTCCTCTACCTTTAGGTATTTGATCTTTTTTGAGTTAATTTTTGTCTCTGGTGTGAGGTAGGGGTCCAGCTTCACTCTGTTTTTTGTGGACATCCAGTTTTCCCAGCACCATCTATAGAGAAGACCGTTCTCCCCCTCAAAGGTTTTTTTCAAAGTCAGTTTATTTTTGTATAGTATATGGAAAAAACAAGGAATTTTTAAGCAAAAGAGTTTTATTTCAGACTATATTTTTTTAAATTGTTACAAAGTTCATTTTATATGATCTTTAAAATATTGATAATTTATAAAGCCACATATTGACACGTGATGAGTACTTCCTAATTTGTTTTAAATGAATAATGTGGGGAAAAGCATAATTCATGAAAAGTAAACTCAATAATATGTCATGTTTGGGAACTGGATACATATTACAATGTAAATTGAAATTTAGGTGTTATGGTTCCAATAATAGACAAAAGATACTTTAGTGACCTGATGCTTGAAAATACTTACTTTTTCGAATAGAAAATTGTTTATTTTTATAATTGCTGTGTTTTAAGTATGAATTATAAGATACAATAGGAAGTTTTAGCTACCACTTGTAAGCAAGCCTGTGCAAATAAACACACTTCAGTCATGGGTAATCTAAATCCTTAATAAACTAGAAGCCCATTTGGATATATTCGCCCTTAACTCTTGGGTTGTGAGCCCTGGTTTTGAAGCATGAGAGTCATCTGGACACGCCATGTGCAACTGGGAGGGGACGGAGACGTGCTTGCCGGCTGCTTGCCGTCTCCCGTCTCACCTAGGGCTGCCGTTTTTCCATGCCCTGCGTTTGGTCAGTGCTCCTTATGAGAGCTGATGTCACTACGTAACCCTGAGTGTACGGACTGAAAGTGTAGAGCCCACCGTGCATTAACTTTCCTCACCGTGAGCATCATTCAGCGCCGACACGAGCCACCCAGGTCGGGGGGACCAGGGAGCAGCCTGCCCCAGTGTTCAAGGCAGGAGACGCGGGCCTGAGCCCCTGGTAGCCGGAAAGGAAGCGGGAGGAGCTGTCTGGGTGTGGGGACCGCTGGACGCAGGAAGGAGGGCAAAGGTCAAGGGCCTCTGAGGGCTGGTTTGGGAGGGGTGCCACCCCCTGTGGGTGGCTGGGCCAGGGCGACACCTCCATGAGCTCTGTGGGGATGTGCATCCTGAGCTGTGGCAGGGACACCAGCGGAGGTGAGCTGCCAGCGTGCCATAGGGAGCACGAGTGTAGGGAGCACTCGGATGCGTGGCGGCCGGCAGCCCAAGGACGGGGACAGGGAGCGGGAACAGCTGTCTGCTCGCTGGGACCCCTGCGTCCTGGCACAGCCCCGCGACTCCCAGAAGCCTGGTCTCCAGCTTGATGAGGGAGCTCCTCTCTAAAGAGGATTTCTGAACATCCCTTAATTCAATTTTGAACTTCCAGCAAATCTCCCCTCATTAAGCAGAACTAGGTGGCCCGTCTGAATTAGAGAAAATCCGGGTTTATGGAGATCTTCGAGACGCACTGTGCCGTGCAGCTGGGGTACGAAGTGTGTCTGGGAAGTGGTGTAATAGACACAGAAGTGGTTTGTGTGTGTGCGAGCGGAGACGTGACCCGGTGGCTGTTTACGGAGCACCCAGCAGGCGCCTTTCAAGCTGGCAAAGTGTGTCTGGCCCACCACACGCGCAGGTTCCCCCAGAGGCCCCCGCCTCCCTGCTGCCTTCTCTGGCTCCTGTCCCGTCCCTGCCCCACAAGGACAGGCCCTGGGGCAGAGCAGCCAGCACCCCCTCCCCTGCCTGCACGTCTCGGACACCAGCCCCTCCATGTCTTCCCCTGCACCGGCCAGCAGCCCCCTTGCTCAGCCCTGGCCACTCCCTGCCACAGACAGGTGACCCCACACTCCCGTCCCTCGGGAACCAGGCACCACGCCCCCTGAAGCCGATACAGACGCTCCCAACCGGCCGTCCCTGCCTCGTGGGTTCCTGCCCAGCGCCCACATCCGTCCCACCGGCCCCTTTCTTGTTCCACATGCAGAGAGGCCGGTTCTCTTCTTGCTCACACTGGCCACACATCGCAAAGTTCAGAGACCTCCACCCCAGCAGTGTCCCCTAACCCTCGCCCCGTGGGCTCGTCCCCTTCGTGGTGCCATGGTGCCACTACCATTCTCCAAGCCCGCAGGCACTCCCCTTGCCCCTCGGAGGGCCACGTTCCTGGCCCGTGGCTGCGAGAGGACCCTGCTTGGGAAGGGAGGTGTCCAGAGGGAAGTCACAAAGGTCAGGTGAAGAAGGGCGGGGCCTGGGTCACCTGCTTCCCCTAAGCGCCTCGCGCCCCTGGGGCCTCTGCAGATGACTGTGCTCTGCCCCCTCAGCTCCCTCTTGGCTTCTGGGAGAAGGTGGGTTTGTGTGCTGCGGGAACCAGGAGGGAGCGGGGCCGGGGCAGGTGGCGCTCCCCTCCGCGGGCCTGGGGTGAGGGGACTACGGTGGCAGATGGTTTCCTAGCCGTCCCCCGCCCCCACCCCCGAGCATGACCCCAAAGGGAGAGCAGCAGCTTCAGGGTCACGTCTGCACCCTGCTCCCCACACCACCCGGCTGGGGCTCTTCCTGGAGGTGATAGGTCTCCGCAGCTCGGGGGTGGGCACCTACCTGTGATGCTTGATTCAGAAATGCCTCCCAGTCACAGGCCGCATGCTAGCCTGCCTGTCTTTCCGGGCACGGGGCGCGTCCCCACGACACCTGAAGTCTGCGTCTTCTTGGCTCTGCAATGACAGTGGGTGACAGGGTGGGATTTCTTCTGCTTCTCCGTCGTAATTTCTACTACAAAAAGGAAATAATACCCACCATCTTCGGTTATCCTTAGTTTTGTCCCCACAAAAGTGACCTGACGGAGACAGGACCTGCCCCGGGTGCAGGTGGAGGGACTTCTTAGAAGCCGTGAGCTCAGGTAGACCTTGTTAGGTCGCAGTCTGTGCGCGTGCGCACGGGGGGTTCGGAGCAGCGAGGACTGCAGGGCATGCGGTGCCGTGTGTGTGGAGGCCGGAGGGCCCAGGCGTGACCTTGTCTGTGACAGGATGCTGATGCTGGTGGACCACGCAGGCTTCGGAACCCGGAGCAGAGGGCTGTCCCCACCCCCGGCTCTCCTGCCTCCCAGAATCTGCATTTATTCCAGGGGTGGGACAGCAGTTGCCAACGGGATCTAACAAGAAACCTCGGTCTCCACGATGTCAGGCAATGAGGCTTGGGGGAAAACCTAGAGAAAATCATGAAAACTCTGATGCAGGGGAAACAGGGGCTACCTTGCTGAAAGGGGGTCTTCAGGAAGCACCCGGTACAAGTGTAACCCCACGTGGGCCTGGAACGTGCTGGAACGTGGTCAGGATTGTGTGCAGCACCTGTGGTACAACAGAGCTCGCATCCAAGCCCCCGCGGCCACTCCCGGCTCACGGCCTACACACCCAAGCGCGGGGCCAGCCTGCAACACCGGCTGCGGGTCTCCCCTCACCGCCACTCTCAGAGATGCACAGCGTCTCAGTCCTGTGGCCTTTGACCTCTGTGATTTGGGCAGCCAGAAAACTTACAAGTCGTTTGGGGCACGAGAATATCTACGGACCCGTGTATCTTAAGGGTAGCGGCAGCGTCAGTAAGAAGCCCCCACAAGTTAGGTGGTGGGGGTGGGGCCGGGTCAGCGCCCCCACAGCTCTGCAGGCCACCACGGCAAAGGGCGACAGGAAGTCCGGGTTCACATCCGGGTGGGGAGCCCCAAGCGGAACCCCTGTATCCACAGGCAGCATCCATGGGCCGCACAACCACTGACAGATGAGAAGCATAAACCACACAGCCGTGAGGGGCATGCCCAACCTTGTGGGGAAGGGGTCAAGCCGGAGCCGCCCAGGCCCTGGGCCCCGGGAAGGCCCTCTGCTTCCGTGAAGATGGGTGTCTCCCACTGGGGCCGCGGGAGGGCCAGGAGGGGCTGGCCTGCAGAGGGAAGCCCAGGAGCTGGGGCAGAACCGCGGGAGGCTGAGGGGTGCAGGCATCCCCTGACCCAAAATGCTCACCATGCTCAAAGCCCACTGAGACACAAACAGTTCTGCTAGCAAAAATGAGAGTGTAATTCACTTTTATTGGCCAAAACAGAGTGAGTGTTCCAAACAATGTCCAACAGAATATTTCCTGCCTTTTTTTTTTTTTTTTTTTTTTTTGATGATTCTTTCTTCAGTTTTCTCCTGTGAGCTTTTCAAACCAGACAAGTTTCTTGGCAGGGGGCACACTTCACTCAATTTCTCATTTTCAGTTAGGAATTCCAGCACCATCCAGTGAAAGATTTCCTGTTGACTGTTCCTTCAGATTTTCAGCAGGTTGTAAATACATGCATGCATCGCGAAATTACCTCGCAAGTAGGCGAGTCCTAGAGAGTTTCCCTCTGCCTGCACCAGGCTTCCAGGGCAGCCGCGGCCCCTGACCTCCCGCCTGGCGGCTGAAGACAACACACACGCGGCTTCTCACAGTCCCGATGCCGGAAGTCTGAAATCAAGGTGTCAGCGAGGCCACGCTCTCCTTGAAGTTCTAGATGATGCTTTTGGGGGTTGTGCTTGTTTTTGTGGCACTATCATTTAAGATTTGCCCTCTTAGCAACTTCGGAGTATTTAATACGGGACTGTTAACTACGTTGTGCTGTATGTGACACCCCAGGACTTGCTCATCTTACAACTGAGATTATATACACTTTGACCGATATCTCCCCATTCCCAGCCCCTCTGCCAGCCCCTGGCAACCACCGTTCTACTGTTCCTATGAGGTTGACTTCTTTTTTAAGATTCCACATACAAAAGAGATCCCACAGTATTTGTCTTTCTGTCTGATTTATTTCACTGAACATAATGCCCTCAAGGTCCATCCATGTCATTGAAAATGGCGAGATTTCCTTCTTTTTATAGCTCATTGATATTCCACTGTATAGATACATATCGCATCTTCTTTGTCCATTCATCCATCAGTGGGCACTTAGGTTGTTTCCATGTCTTGGCTGTTAAGAATAACGCGGCAGTGAACATGGGGGTGCAGGTATCTCTTCCAGATACTGATTTCAGTTCCTTCAGATAAATATCCAGAAGTGGGATTGCCTGAGAACACGGTATTTCTATTTTTAATTTTTTGAGGAACCTCCACACTGTTTTCCGCATGGCTGCACCAGCTTGCATTCCCACCAATGGTGCACGAGAGTTCCCCTTTCTCCACATCCCCACCAACACCTGTTATTTCTTGTCTTTTTGATGACAGCCATTCTAACAGGTGTGAGGTGGTATCTCAGTGTGGTTCTGATTGCGTTTCCCAGACGATGGGCGATGTCGAGCACCTTTTCATGTGTCTGTTGGCCATCCGTGTGTCTCCTTTGGAAACATGTCTGTTGGGAAGGACCTTCCTTGCGTGTCCCAGCTTCTGGTGGCTGGCAGACCCTGGCATTCCCTGGCTCGTAGCTGCAGCCCTGCACTCCCTGCCTCCATCCTCACGTGGGGCTCTCCCTGCACCTCTCGGTCTTCACAGGGCTGTCTTCTTATAAGGACATTAGTCGTATTGGATTGGGGCCCATCCTATGACTTGATCTTAACTAGATATGTCTGCAACAACCTTATTCCAAATAAGGTCACATTGTAAGGTGCTGGGGTGTCTTAGTCTGTTTGGGCGGCTGTAACAAAAATACCACAGGCTTGGGGCTTCAGCAGCAAACATTGACTTCTCACAATTCTGGAAGTCCAAGACCAAGGCACCAGGAAATTCGGTGTCTAATGAGAGCCCACTTTTTGGTTCATAGACGGTGTCTTCTCACTGTGTCCCTACCTGGTGGAAGGGGTCTCTTAGAAGGACACTAATCCCACTCATGAGGCTCTACCTCATGACCTAATCACCTCCCAAAGGAGCCACCTTCTAGTGCCACCACCCTGGGGGTGTGGAGGATTTCAATCCATGAATCTTGGGGGGACACAAACTCAGTCCATAACACAGGAGTTAGGACTTCAATGTACATCTTTGCTTGGAGGCAACACATCTCAACCCATAACAATAACTGAGGGTGTCATCTGCTTTTGTAGGGGGGAGAGAAATTCCCTAATATGTTCTGGTATTTTAGGATTGTTTCCGATATAGCTGGGGAGGGTGGCTTCCGGCGCTCGCCAGCACTGCGCCCATCCCCCACCCGAGTCCCATGCTGCACCTAAGATGGCTCAAGGGCGCACATGGGGTGCCTGGCCTGCTCGACCCCGAAGGTGTCTGGGAGTGGCCCCGGCAGCACTGCGAGGCTGGGAAGAGATCGTTATGTGAGTGGTTGTCTGAGCCCCCAGACGAAGGTTTTATTCTTTCCTCTAAGTTCCAAAGGAATTTTGTTTCTTATAACATCTCCCACACCTTCCCATTCATCAGGGTCCTTGACGCGGCGGCTCTAGGCCTACCCCCAGACGGACAGACCCTCAGAAAGGTGCCCATATCTTCATGGCCCCCACAGGGCTATCATAGTGCCTCACACTTAATAAATAAGGACTCCGTACAGGTTGGATCAGTAGGCCCCAGTGAGCTGATCAGCTGATGGGCTCCCTTCTGGGTGATATCGGCAACGTGCCTCTCAGTCCAGTCAGACTGAGGGATGAGGGAAATAGGTGGAGAATTCCAGAAGGCAAGATGCCGAAGAAGGTCTCCTCGGGAAAGGAGGTTTTGACACTCTTCCAACTTTGCCTTGTTGGCCCCCACCAGCTCGGCCAACCTACGAGGCCCCATCAGAGGAAGAATTGGAGGCAGCCAACTCGCCGGCCACCACACACTAACACCTTGGTGAGTTTGCTTCTCAAAGTAGAGGCTCAAGTTCATTCCAGAGACCCCACCACCGTCCGCGTGATAGAAGAGAGACGAAAACAGCTACTAAAGCCTGAAGAGCTCATGAGAGCCCTGAATTCTCATTCTGGAAAACATTTCCACCAGCCCTCCCGCACCTCCCTGCTGTAGCCCCCTCCGACTGCAAGGGGCTGCCGTTCCTGTCAGCGTGGTCTTCTCTGGGCCACCGGCCATCATTCCGGCAGAAGTCCTACATGCTGAGAGCCAGGCAGTACATGGGAAGTCCTCCTGCGCCCCAGAGCGAGAGGCTGGTCCCCGAGACAGGACGTGCCATGGGGGTGGCCAGACCGGGCTGCCCGGTGGGCCACGGCCTGGGGGGGACACGGCAGCCCTGAGTTGCTGAGAACCGCATCTCCTCGGAGCTCGGAATCTGCGTTCTCGAATGCTCCCTCCACTCCCACTGGGGGAGGCTCCCTTCCCCAAGCCTGGAAGAGAGGGGCCTGAGGGGGGGGCCCCTAGAAAGCCCGGCCTCTAACCCCCTAACCTGGAGTGGACCCAGCAGAGACACACGTCTGCAGAAAACCTAGCCTGAGCGGCCACAGAGGCTATAATACACAGCGCCTGGACCAGGGGTCACCACTGGTGGGGTCACAGGCCACCAGAGGGATTTGAGCAGCCAAGCAGAAGCAAGGCACCTGGGTAGACATGCTTGCGGGAGGACACCTCGTGGAGCCACAGGGGTCGGGAGGATCTGCAGGAGCCCAAGGCCCCGCAGGTCAGACACCAGGACAAGAAGGCAGAGGAGTAGGCACAGCCTCCCCACTGGTGGAGGAGGGAACCCGCGTTGGACTGACCCATCGGAGACCACCAGCCAGACTCAAATGGCCAGACTGCTTGCTGCTGTCACCAGGGGGTAGTCGAGAAGAATCCACAAGGCAGACTAGGGGGCTGTGGGAGAAAAAGTTCCCGTGTTTCCCGCACGCACCTATGGAGACACCGCAAACAACCATCCAGCTTCTAGCCTGGTCTGTGCATTCTGGGAAAGTGAGGGTGTGAAGAACGCTTTCATTAATCTCTTGTTTTATGTAGTGTACATGAGAGCAGAGAAAATGAGTTGTTTTTAAAATAGCCTCTCTACAAGTGATTACCTGTAGAATTAGCTGATAATTCAAAAACTCTAAGTTTATTTGCCAAGTTCATTCAAATTGCTCTGATTTTATCACCCTTCCCAAATCCCACATTTATTGCAGGTTTATCCCTTGCCGCCCCCTCCCTCCCTCTGTATAATGGCTTAGGAGAGATTACAAAGGAGAAGTCGCCCACAGAAAAGTCAGGGCCAAGCCGCCGGTGCCCAGAGGTGAGGCGCGGGTTTGTGGGGAGGTGGGAGCAGGCCGTGGCCGCCGGCGTGGACATAGAAATGAAGTGGCTGTGTGTGTTCCACAGTCACTGGGAGGAACAGTGACAAATGGCTTCATATTAACATCCTGAAGTCACGCGGTGGCAGGAGCGATTGACTGTCTTCAGTAGTGAAGAGTCTGGCTGCCGCGGCGGTGATGAATGCCTGCTCTGCGCTCTGGGAGGTTTCGCAGCAGGCGCCGTGGCGAGGGACCGGGCCCGGGGGGGGGGGGGGCTACGGGGCCGCAGCGCAGCAGCAGGAAACAGGCCTGGTGGGGAGCACGCGTACGTGTCTGAGCGCAGGGATGCTCATGCGGCCCTTCTAAGGGAAGAGACCACAGGCCCTGAGGGGCGGCCGACGGAGGGCTTTCCCTCGGTTCAGGAAAAGCGCTGGCTCCGCACACGGGTCTGAGCTCAGGCCCCACACTCACACATCTCCTGCACACGGGCCTGGAGTGAGTCAGCGGGCCCTCGGAGCCCAAGCGCCCGCTCTGAGCCTGTGACAGGCGACTGAGGTCAGGGCTGCCAATGGCCTCCGTGCCCATGTTCTCAGGCCAAGCCCGGGGCAGCGAACCCCCAAGTCCATGGAGGCTGCCCTGCAGACCAGCTCAGAGCCGGGTGCAGGCTGTCCAGTCCCCGGTCACTAGCCACCTTCCTGCCCCGCACATTGTGGCCCAGGATTGCCAACAAGTGACAGGCAGCAAACAAACTGAGTATTTTTACAGACATGAATGCGTATGCCCTTTCTAAACATCTCAGGAATCCGTGTTGATGGCGCCGTGAACCATGGCTCTGATTTCCGGGTGTTTATGTGCAGGTGTACTGGGTCCCCAGCGGGAGACCTGCGGGTGCCGCTCTCCCCCAGCCCCCTCCCAGGGTCACAGCTGTCACCCTCCAGCCTGTAGCAGCCTTTGCCAAGGCCGGAGGCCACAGGGCTGTGTGTTTGGTCCATGCAGGCTCCTGGGGTTTTGTTTTTCATCCCAACTTTTCAGGGAAGTTGGTAGGTATCTCAAATTGGTTTAGGTTGAAAAAAAAAAAAAAGAGAGAGAGAAAATCTGAGCATTTAACCCCAAGCGCATGAAAACCACTCTTCGGGCGTTGCTGAGTTTCCACCCCCAGCTTCACCCCCTACCCCGGGGTCCTTGGCCTTCCTCGAATGCCCCCCCCATTTCCCTTCAGGATGTGATCACTCCACACCTGGGACGGGAGGCCTGTTTCTTGCCACCTTGGCAGGAGTCAAGGAGAGAAGGTCTCCCAAGGGCTCGGGCACCATGTCTGCAGAACCCACCTTCTCCCTGGCAATCCTGGCTCCTGGCGGATCTGCTGTAGTCTCCCGTCAACCGTCTGTTGAGCGGGGGCCGGGCTGGTTCTAGAGTGCCTGAGATTCAGGATGGTCAGGTGAGCTGATCCCGTCCAGACTCATGCCCTGTGATGCCAGCAGAGGGGTCACGGCTTACAGTCAACCCCACAGCCCGCAGAGCTGAGAAGCAACTACCTAAAGGAAGGCCGTGGGCCAGCAGAGCTGGGAGACCGCAGCCCTGCAGGGGGGTCTCACCCCTTCCTCCCCACCCGGCCCGCCCCCCACCCCACTTCCCTCCCCTCCCCAGGGCCTCCTGTCTCCTCTGGCTGGGCTACCCGGGTTTTCTAGGGGGCCCCCCCCCCCCCCGCCGCCAGCCGGGCCATTCTGTGTGACCCTGCACCGGTCATGTGTCCCCGCATAGCCCGTGTCACTGGCCGCCCCCAGCTTTTCCCACTTGACCTGTTTCTCTCCCCACCTACATGTGAGGCTTTTCTTGAGAAAGATCATCTTAAGCAAAATGAAACTTTATTCATTCCAGATAAAGGTGACACAAAAGACACCTACGTATTATTGGAAAGCTGGACACAGAATATTTTTAGGAGAAATGTGCCAGGCTTGGGGGTGTGTTTCTGTGAGAAACCGGCTTGCAACGCTCTCACACCAGTTCTGTTTCTGGGCTCTCCTGTTCAGCCGACGCTGGCTTTCTCCAGGTTGTAGGATATTGATTTTCTGAAGAAGAAAATAGTTTGAAGTTGTACTCAAGAGCAATTATGTACCGCAATTTCTAAATTCATGAGTTTTTCTCTTTTTAAGCCTTGCCAGCGGTCCTTCTATAGTCCCCGGGCAAGGGGACACCCATCTAGCAGGACTGCCGGCTCGGCTCCTGGAGCCGCCTGTGGTGGGACTGTGGAGGGGCTGCGTGGCTGCTGTGGCCTGAGTCCCGGGGCCAGCCTGGCGCCAGGAATGAATGAGATTCGAGCGTGTGTAACCACGAGGCTATCCTGTCGTGAAGATAACTACCCTGGCGTCCGTGGCGTCTCAGACTCGGTCATGAACGTAGGTTTTAGAAGTACCACACTCCACGTTTATGTTTCATAGCATTGTAATGTCCCTCGTGAAATGACTCAGAAATAAAGACAGGAGCTTGCTGGCCCACATGAGGACGGCTGCCGTCCAGGCGTCAGCAGCAAGAGCAGAAGAAATGCTTTGGTGCCTTCTTGGACTGACACACCCCAAAAATGTGGAGTTTGATCTTCCTAGTTCTTTCCTCTGAGACATACGGGGCCATTTCTGCATCCTTCGTGAAGGACAGTCACCCTCCAATGTCAGGAGCGGCCTGTGGAGCCTGCAGCCCAGGGAGAGCCGCCTCTGAGTCTGGCCTGTGCCTGCATCCTGGGGTCACCAGGAGAGCAGGGCCTGCATTCGCAAAGGGTGGGATGGTTCTGGGAACCCACACCATCCAGATCCCGGCTCTGGAGCTGCTTCACGCAGTTTTGAGAAATTTTACATAAATAACCCAGAGCTCCGACTTTTACTTTAAACAAAATCAAAAGCTCTGGCAGGCCACCTTCCCTCCTGGCGTAGGTGCCGAGCAGGGCTGGGGGCACTCGGGTGGGCGGGCACCCCAGCTCGCCCTGCTTTGTTCTGCTGCTGCACCAGCCGGCTGGGCCCCTGGAGCTGGGCGGTCACACACCCTGATTTCCACCCGGCTCTGCCCCACGGAGGATTTAAGGCCTCTCTTGAAAGGATTATGTGCTCCAAAGTCAGGATGAAATAGTAAAAGAGTAGAAAACTGTGCCCTGGGGAGTCACGAGCGTGCTGAGGCACCCGAGCCGTCTGGCAGACCCGCAGTGCCCTGCCGAGGGAGATCCCGGCTGGGGGACGGGGGCGACCTGGCCACCTGTGGGACTGCCCGCAGCTCCAGGCTCCTAAGCCCGAGGAGAATCAGAACGGACTGCGAGGGCCCGCCCAGGGCAGTGCGCCCGAGCAAGGAAAAGAGACCGAAGAGGGACGGGGTTAGTGTGTTCACGTCATCAGGTGGCCAATCCTGGCAAAGGGAATAGCCTCCTGGTGGCTCCAGTGAACAGAAGAATCACAATGAGCCCCCCCCAAAAAAAGCCTACTTCGGGGCCATAAATGCGGGCTCTCTAGTGTTTGGAGCTTTCCAGTAATAACACAACTACCTCCCTGGACGTGGTCAGCCGAGTGGCCAGGGCACCGTGGAGAGTGTTTGCACAGACCGGGGCGTTAGGCAGATGATGATGTGTTTCAGAAAAGGTAAGATCCAACGCAACCCGGAGGTCACGGGAGGGAGCAGAAGCCTGGGAGACCCGAAATTCTGTCGGCAGGACGGCCCCGACGCACACTGCGCTGCGCACAGCCCCCAGGTCCCCGTTTCCTGACCCCCGGCGCTCAGCCTTGGCCCGAGGGCACCGGGGGCTGAGTGAGTCTCCGTGGCGGCGCCCTGGGCACTGCGGGGTGTTAGCCGCACCCTCCACCAGGTGGAGGCCAGCAGCACCGCCCCTCCAGCTGTGCAGCCGAAACGTTTGTACACACCGCAAATGCCCCTGGGGGGCGAGGCTTAGACCCCCGTGCAGGCGCACATGCGCACGAGAACGCCTGCGCTGCCCCCCCCCGCCCCGCCCCAAGGCCGCCCGCGGGAGGACCCGACCCTCCCCGTGTGCCCAGCACTGGGTTCTGGACCGGGGGGCCTTAGGGAATGCGGAGTCAGAAGGCTGTGTTTGGATCCCAACCCCTGCTAGCTCTCGGCACTTGTGCACCTGTAATTCATGTGCAAAGTGGAAATAAGATGACAAGTGGGAAGTGCAAAGCTCTGTTGCTGTCGCCAAACACAGTGTTTTCTTACCCAAAATAAATGATGGACAAAATGTCAACAAACAGCACTGATGATAGAGTCAAGTGGAATAAAAGTACTCTTGGTTTGATGTTTCAGGGGATGTGGATTACCAGCGTTTACTATTCCCAAAGAAGTCTTTAACCAACATGCTGGTAAAAGGGAGCTTAATCAGTCAATGCAGGAATGTTGCTAAAAGTGGGAGTCTGGTTTCTCGCCCCTGTTTGGAAGTTCAGCAATAGAACATTGGCCTTGTCCCCACTGGAGAAAGGTCGGTGCGCGTCTCCTTCCCTCCGGGGTCTTGGCTTCCCAGTGGGCTTGGACCTCTGCTGGAGGGCTGGCTTCCAGAGTCCTCCAGCAGCCTGACTTGGACTCCTCCCTGAGGTCTCAGGCAGGACTCAGGCACCCACCCCGTGGCCTCAGGCGGGGCCGTAAGTCTGTGCCAACGTGCTGTGACCTGGCAGTGGTGCGGGCCGAGCCCTGGCCCCTGTGGCCTCACCTGCACCTCTCTCCCATGTTTCAGGCAGGCCAGAGCCTCCTCTTTCCAGCACCCACACTTTGCTCCCAGCTGAGGGCCAAGCACGAGAAAGCTCAGATACAGGCTCACAGTGTAAGGAACGCTGGGGGTCGCGATGCTGAAGCCGGCACGCCTGGCCAGACATTGTGTGCTTCGTTTGTGGAGACTTGCCCTGCTGGGCTTCCAGGCCCATCCCTAAGTCTAGCTTTTCAGAATGTCCCGGGCCAGTTAGAGGCAGCAGAGTGTCCTGCCCTGTGGGACTCCTGAAGTCCCTGCATATCTGGTGACTCTGAGCAGCATGCAGGTACCCCTGGGCTCTTGGAGCAGGTGTGTTAAACCCTAGGCTCCCAGCACACGTGGTTGCAGCACCGTGGATGGACACACTTGAAGCCTCCATGTCATTGCATCTCCTAGATGGCTGACAAATCCAGCCACAGCGTCTACTGTGGGTACTTTCCCAGTCTGCACGCTTCCTCATGTGGCCCAGGCTTTCGTTGCTTTCGGGGGACGGGCTGAAAGGACTGTCAGAGGTCAAAGTCTTGTTTGCCGTTTTCTTGGAAATGAAAGTAAGCAGCTTCTTGCAGACTGTACAACCATCAGGAACCTCTGAACAGAATATGCATGTATCGGTGTCCTGCTTACCCATAAGGTCTGTGCTTGTCACCTCCCACAAGCGGAGACCATAAGAGCAGCGCCGGACGGCACGTCCCTGTGGCACATGGCACCCGCCCACAGTGGGGAGTGGAGGCCACAGTTGCTCTGACAGGCTCACGTTTGCTGCGGAGGGACCGGATCGCAGCGTCTGGCCCCAGGTGGACTCTCATTGCCCTGGAAGGGTGTCGTTTAAAGGTGACAGTCTGCTCGGACAAGGTGTGATAGCCAGACTCTGGCAGAGTAAAATAAATGCAAGAATGTTTCCAGCTCCTGATGATAACTTCTATCCAGCCCTACTTGGTTTGTTATTAAATTTTGATTATGACCCGTATTATGTCTGATATGAAGGATAAAGAAATTATGTGCCTATGGGTGATTATATTGCATTCTTGGTTTATGAGTCTGTAAGTCCCACAGAGAGAAATACCAATCACAAGCCGCCTTCCTGGCTCACTTTAAATGTAGAATACTAAATCGGTTTAAGACACGCAAAGGCAGAGAGCGCACTTTGGTTGTTGTTTCACACGACTCTGAGCACATGCAGGGCATGCCCCAGCTGCGATCACTTCGGACGGGGACTGACGGTGAGGAGCATTCCCAGGCTCGGCGGACGGCCCCGGGGGGGTCTCTATCATCTACGCCCCATCTCCCGGGAACGCGACCCAGTCCTGGGTGGTTTGTAGCTGCTCCTGAACAACAGGAGCCTCGGTAGTGGTCTCCATGGGCGTGTGGAGGAGGGTCGGGCCCCTCCTGGCTGCTCTGAGTCCACAGGCAGGCAGACGCGCTCTGAAGGGAAAGGAAACGGAGCATAATTGATGGGGAAACATGCATTTCTCCATAAGGAACTGTGCCGGAAGGACCAGTTCTCAGTGGGAGAGCGCCACCCGTGGCCTCCTTCCCAGGAGCGACCTGCCACTTGCCTTGGCCACTAGAGCAACTGTGGGCTTCTCAGGGACTGTGTGTAGTTCTACCACCTTTTGGGTGACATTTGCTGAAACTGGATAACCGCAGGGTTTTCTTTTTGAGAATAAAAATTAAAGGCATTAGATCTCTCAACACTTTTGTTTCAAAGTGGCGGAGGGCTCCGCCTTTAATCCTGTTCAAGGAATTTGTTGTCCGTGGCTGTGGCTAATGCGTGCGAGACCGAGCATGCCTTCCTTCGCGCCTGTTACACGCCGCTGTTTCTCATCACCCCAGCCCCACGGCGTCCGGTGAGCACATACTCCAGTGAGTCCACATCGTTAATCAGCGGAGGTGAGGCGCGAGCCTGGGAGCGCAGAAGGACAGCTCGCGGTGCCAGGCTGAAGCCGCAGGGGGCCACGCGGCTGGCCGGGAGAAGGCACTCGAGCCGTCTGGATTTCTCTGTTCCTCGTCAGACACGTGCCACTAAGGGAGGCAGGCGGTGTGGGTGCCCTCTCAGCGTACTGTCTCTGGGCCTCCCACTCCCCATCCGGGACGGAGGTGCTAGTACTCCCACCCCTCAGGGAGGCCAGGGTGCGGAGCTGGAGACTCACAGCGAGGTCCCTGCGGGGGCTTCCCAGGCGGGCGCGCTGTCCCTCCACCTGCAGATGCGCTCCGGGGTGTATGAAGTGCGCTCCAGGAGGCCTGTGTCTCAGTTCCAAACTGACACGACTCTGCTCCGAGAAGGACAAGAGAAACAGAGAGGATACAGAAAACTCGAAATGGCCCCGCGTGCCAGACGCCAGATTCTGCCGGGTCCTGCGCTGTCCCCAGAGGTGCTAGTAAGCAGAGAAACGGAACAACCTGAGTATTGCTTCTCCTTCTGGCTCCGTGGGCGTTCCCTGAAGAGGTGCTGGGACCAGCAGGTGAAGGGAGCAGGGAGAGCACCAGCAGAGCCCCGCTCCGAGCAGGGGTCTGACCCTCCCGTGGGGCCTGCAGACTCTGAGCCTCAACACAAATGCGTCCATGCGTGCCCCCTTTATCGGGGATAATTTTTTCTCCTGGTATTTTTATTATGGAACTGTATATGTTAAAGGACTCAACATTTGTCTAGAAAGAGAATTTCCATTTGCTTCCATGGAAATGAAGGTGAAGCACACAAGGCAGAGATAATAAATAGCATGATGCTGGCTTCCCTCAAAGGAAAGGTTTGTGACCGAATCCTGGGAGGGACCTCTCGTCACCTGCCATCTTCAGTTCACTGGGTCCATCACCCCGTCCAGCCCACCTCAAGCTGACCTGCCACCCAGCCACTCCAACTCTGCACCCCCAAATTAGCCCAGTCGCTTTGCCACAGGCCGGACTTAGGACTATTTTGTGTTCCCCCATTTTCCAGACTTTCTGTGATATGTTCAGAAAAGAAAAGCAGGGATGGCTCGGTGGTTAAGCATCTGCCTTCGGCTCAGGTCATGATCCCAGGGTCCTGGGATCGAGTCCCACATCGGGCTCCCTGCTCAGTGGGGAGCCTGATTCTCCCTCTGCTGCCCCTCCTGCTTGTGCTCTCTCTCTCTGACAAATAAATAAATTTAAAAAATCTTTAAGAAAAAAATAAAGGAGAAGCAATTATATTCTTTTCCTTGATTTTAGTTGAAGGCTTTCCACAAAGAGTTCCATCACCAGCCCTCTCCCAGGACCAGTCCTGTTCCAAAATAGCAGCTCGAGGGGCGCCTGGGTGGTTCAGTCGGTTAAGCGTCTGCCTTCGGCTCAGGTCATGGTCCCAGGGTCCTGGAATCGAGCCCCGTGTCAGGCTCCCTGCTCCGCGGGAAGCCTGCTTCTCCCTCTCCCGCTCCCCCTGCTTGTGTTCCCTCTCTCGCTGTGTCTCTCTCTGTCAAATAAATAAATAAGATCTTTTTAAAAAATAAAAACAAAACAGCAGCTTGAGGTGTAAGGGCCCCTCTGGATTTCCTCTGAGCACCCTGCCCTCATCTCGTGGACGAGCACCCCCTCCAAGAGATGGGGACCCAGCAGTGGTCACCCCGCAGGCTGGCTCAGCAGGGCACAGGGTGTCGGTGACATAGAGTGGACAGCACAAGTATGTTTTTCTGGTTGTATATATGGTTGCAGTCATTCAACAGAGATCAATTCTTAAAGCCACATATGTGTAGAACGGATAAAAAGAATAAAAGCCAACTGTCTTTTTCCAAACACAACTATTGTTACTAAACTGTTAACCAAGTAAGAACAGCTGCTATGACTTTGGGGGGGATGCTTGGAGGGTCTCATGGGATGAAGGGGGCACAGCCTGCCCAGGAGCTCCGAATTGCTTCCCTGGCGCTCACACAAGTCTGAGGCCAGAATCCGATTCTCCCCAGACTCTGTGTGTGTGTGTGTGTGTGTGTGCGTGTGCGTGTGTGTCGCGGTCCTAGCACCGACCAGCTTGGGGGACTCAGCCTGCCTCTCAGCACTGGTTCTGTCATCTGTAAAGCTGACAGTGAGCATGCACGAGCCACGGGGTGTCTGTGAGAGTCCACTAGACCGTGCACAGAAAAGTGACAAACAGGGTCCACGGTGCGGCAGCCACGTTCAGGAAATGCATTCTCTTCTCCACATATGCAAGTTTGCACATGTGTGTTCGATGTGTGTGAGAGGATGTGTACGTGAGTTGACGTGCACAGAAGTGTGTGATGTGTGTGCCGGGTGTGGACATCGATGTTGATAGTGTGTATATCTGTGTGATGGTGTGTGTGCGTGTGTGTGACGTGGTTCATGTGTAAGGTCGGGGTTACATGTGTGCAGATGGCATGTGTGCCCGTGCGTGAGGTGGTACACATGCGTGTGGGGGGGAGGATGACACGATGATGTCTGTGCATGTATGTGATGTGGTGTGTGTATGAGACAGTGTAAACTGTTCACTCGCTCATAGGTGGCATGTGCTTGCATGATGGTGCATATACGTGAGATGACAAATCTGGAACATGCAAATACTCTGAAGGCTAGGGATTTGGTGTCGGGTTTCAGGTGAGGGAAAGACTCTGAGCCGAGAAGCCCGGGAAGGGCAGCCCCCACAGCGGCCGGCTGCCCGGAGCTCCCAGTGTGGGGAGCCGAGAAGCGAGGGTGCTCTGGAAGCATGATCGTATGCGGGGTTGGCGGGAGAAAGGGGAGCCAGCCTTCAGAGGGTCTGAGGAAGGCTTGGTGGAATATTGGCAGTGAGAGCAAGGAAGTGGGTCTGATGGATCGGGGTGGAGATTCTGAGGGCACCAGGATGGCCCCCGGCAAACCAGCACGGGTGGGCGGGAACCAGTCATGGCCCCAGAGCAACAGGAACTGACCGATGCAGGGCAAAGGGCAGGGAAGCCTCAAGCCTCACCCCAAAGGAGGTGGACATTCGGGCCAGAACATCTCCAACACGAGGAGTAACGGACGCTGTCTGAGCTGAGACCACAGGAAGGCTTGTCCCCCGCCCTGCCCCCACTGAAGCTAGCCCCTTCTTCCCAGCAGCTGGTCGTGGCTTTACCGTACGTTGGGCATCACTCTCGTGAAATGGCCTCTCAGGAAAGATTCTTAGTGGTAGGAAGTGGTCTTTCTTTAAAGGCTTATTTGATTTTTTCAAATTCTCAAGAGGGGCACCTGGTGGCTCAGTAAGTTGAGTGGCTGACTCTTGGTTTCTGCTCAGGTCATGATCTCAGGGTCGTGAGACTGAGCCCCGTGTCGGGCTCTGTGCTCAGCAGGGGGTTTGCTCGAGATCCTCTCTCCCTCCTCCCCCTCCCCCTCCCCCTGCTAGTGTGTGTGCTCTCGCTCTCTCTCTGAAAAAAATAAAAATAAAATACTCAAGAGCCATCAGAGACAAGGATGATGAAATGGGGTGATCAGGTTGAGTAATAGAGTTTGGGGGAACCAGAAGTAAAACAGCACTAGAAAATATAGACTAGATTTCCAGTTTTGTTTGGGCATATTCCAGATAATTCTAAATAGGAATTTTAGATACAATGGAAAAAGGCTAAAGTGAACATATAATAACTTCCTAAAGTGTTTGAAATGAAAGATAGCAGGATATATATATCAGGTAGGTTTAAAAGAAATTTAAAAGCAGTCTCAGTACACCATAGCATCCTATTTAAGATTATATGCTAATTTTGTACCATACTTGCTAAAATGCCAGTGCACATCATGCAGCATCTATAGAAAAGATTTGACTATTTTTTATTCATTTGGCTATTTGGTAGCTATGGGTGAATTCATATGGAATTCCGAAGTACCATTACTGAATTTTTCAGAGAGTGATGGCCAACCACGAACCTTCTGGGATTGGTTCATGTTGTGTCAGAAGGAAAAGCAACTAGCTGCTTCCGGGGCTTGCGTCCCATTAGATCTAAATGCACGCACACTTATTTGCAACACAAAATCAGGAAACACCCCTCTACAGTGATCCCTCTTCCGTAGACTCCAGATACCAAGGCAAGTGTTGTCAGGCTGGGCTGCTCTATCATTTAACCGGAGCCTATTTCCACACAGAAAAGCACACATTAGAGTTTTTCTTCAAAGTATATGCAAAGAGCACAAAGTGAATTACATAATTGTGAAATAAACATTACTTGAACTGTTGTTCTACTTCTAATTCCAAACTAATTTAAGGAAAAAACTGTTTCCAGTTATATGGACCGTAGCATGCAACTGACAGAAATTATGGAACGGCTTTTGGCTGAAAAATAGAGCAAACCTGGGTATTCTCCACAGCAGTATTTTGTTTCCTGTCATCTGGAGATAATGGCAAAAAAGTTAGATTCTTGTTCATGAAATGAGTCTTTCGTACAAACATTCACTCTAAGGAATTTTAGCTCAGTTTTGTAAAGAAGAATAAAATGTAATCATGAATATCCTATATATATATATTATATATACATATATATACACACTACCCGGAGCACCAACTATTAAATATGTATTATATAGCATTATTTTAAAAATAGCTAAGGTTAGATCTTTACAGTGAGGTAGACTGAATGTGATACACTTTCTAGGTTCTAGAAACTGGAGAATAAACACCAGATTATCCTGTCTGTCTGCAAATATCTGTGCCTGTGAGCAGCAGTGTTACATGTTACCTCTAAGGAGGAGCTAAGAAAAGCAACACTAAGTCTCTGAGGCTTTTCTTGTTCTTACAGGAATTGTAATTTCAAAGTTTGAAAGAGGAAGTCTAAAAATCCCTACATATTTGTTAACCAGTCTTTCAGGAATAAATTTCTTTTGCTAAAATACATTTTTTGTTTTTAGTAAAATGGTTTCGTGTTAGGCCATTGGAGAGGGTATCAACTCTATTTTGTATAAGATATCCTATTTTTGGATTTTAAAACTTCTAGGTCATTGTGAATATGAGCCAACATGAGAATTAATAATAAAAGCTGAGTAATTTGGTAATTATTTTTCAAAACCAAAAAAATGACTGTATTTTTGTTTTGAGTACAGAATTCACATTTTTTTCTTGAAATAAAGTAAAATATGTGAACCAATCATTTTATTATTTCTTAATTCCTCTCCATTTTAAAGTGAATGTAACAATTTTATACGAATATCTTCAAGCTGGTAACATAAGAAATGCAGCAAAACCTTCTCCTAAAGCATCACCCCAGTTAGTGAATTTGATTGTCCTTGCTTCCAGTTTGCAAGGGTGCGTGGCACAGTCTGCTGACACGCAGGGCCCCTCTCCCCACAGTGGATGTGTCGTCTTTCATGATGAATAAGGACTCATCATTAGTGTTTAAGCCTTTATAAATATTGTCCTTGAAAACAGCTATTTGTTGACAGTTAGTTTCAATTTAGAGTCATCTATACTCACCATGCAAGTATCTTCTTTTTAAAATTATCACAATGCCAATTACTATGTTTCACTAGGAAGTTGACCAATTAAAACATCTTGCTTTTCAAAATTCACTCATTGATACTTTTAAGATGTTATTTTAACATTTTACTATGTTTGAAAATACCATATACACATAACTACAATATTCAAAGGGACCTAATTTCATTTTTATAATTTAAAGTCATTTTTATAAATGGATTTACAAATCAGAAGTATTTTAAATATAATTTGTATACCATTATCACAAATTATTGTTTTATTTTTAAAACAAAATTGGTTTAGATTTTCTGAAATCAAGCAGGTATCCCAGAAGGTGTGTGTGTGTGTGTGTGTGGTTTTTTTTTATCATTTTCTATCTAACCATATTATTTAAAATTCCTGAAATAGGTGTTGTTTTACTTTATAATAATCATGTTTCCCATGACAGTCTTTCTCTATTTTGTTTAAAAATACATTTTCTTTGATAATTTAGTACATTGGAAATTTATCCTAATCACTTAAATATGTAATATATAATAGTTTGGTGTTTCCTAAATTGAAAATGAGATTCTTATCACAGAACATTAGGTTTTACACATAACAAATGTGAACTGATCTTTTAAAGAAGTATTAGCAGGATCAACAAATCATTTCAAACTATATTGTTTAGATATTTTGTAGATCTTGGGGAATTTTACATATCCTATATTTTTTATTCATCAGCCAATCATAACTTCTGTATTAATAATGTACTCATTTATCATGTATAAATGACTGCCATCAACATGCCTCTCAAAAACATTTTGCATCATGTTTAAAAGTTTTCTCTGTAAATGTCACTGAAATTGAAAATTGAAATCTATTATTAAATGAGGTCTAAGCTCTCATGACAAAAAAAAAACCCACCTAACATCATTCATTCTTCAAGATATTAGCTGACTCTAGTCTCACATTACTGAAAAGACACTTTTCTAAAGTATTTTCAAGAATTAAAGGATACATTTTTCCTGCCCTGGAAATAAGAAAGGATTTTAAAATAAAGGAAAATAGAATGAAAATCCGGTGGATTAATTTATCAGTTTCTGAAACAGTAGACTAAAAGGATCAGCACCTAAAACACAAATACGTTCTTTTAATGAATTCCCTGGGCAATCCGTTTATCTTTAAGCCCCTAGCCGCGGGTTAAACAGCCAGGCATTGATGTCGGCCCAACCGCGGGGGGAGGGGAGGCGGGAGGGAGGGGAGGAAGGTGACCGACCCAAAAAGAACACACTGTGTGTGCACCGAGGTATCCGTGAGAAAATACACTTCTCTACTTAGGAATGCCTGAATTCAGAGTTTAAGGCCCATCTGACCATGTACAAAGTGACCAAAAGGGACTTCAGTGGTACCACCTCCCCACACATTCTTCCCCAAAGCTCTAGAGACAGGTGGATCATTAAATTCAGATTAAATCAGGAATGTGGTGCTTTGATGTTGGAAGTGAAACGTTTGGGACAAGTGAAACTAGCTAAATAAAATAAATGTATCTGTGTACTTACTTATTTATTATGTCATGTCATGTTTGTAAGGAACAGTCTATCTGGCTTTGAGCAGCACGCCCTGTCCCGGGCTCCAGCTTTCCCTGAGGTCGCCGACCCTCTGGCCACCCTAGGACCCCAGCAAGACGCAGCCAGGCACCTCCTCTCGCCGTGGTAGAGCCGGGGTGGCCGCGTGGGGTCCCGAGCCACCTCAGCGACCGAGGGGGCTGGCCGCCCCGGGATCCTCACCCCTGGTTGTGGTTCCGGCCCTCGCGGTGAGCAAGGCGAGAGGGGCGTGCCAGCCCCGGGCGGCCCGCGTGGAGGGTGGCCGCCGAGGCCGCGTCTTCGGGACCGGCCCGGCCTGCAGCGCGCGTGGCCGGCCACTGGCGGGCTGCCGGAGCCTCTCTGCGCGTCGCGGTGGGTTGGGAGCCGGCGCGGGTTCCCCTCCCGCCCCAGCGAGCCCGGCCGGGCGCTCTCCGAGCCTGCGCGCGGGTCCCGGCGGCTGCCCCGGCTCCAGCCGGCCTAGGATGGAGGCGCAACCGCCACGGACGCCCGGCCCAAGTCCTCCCCGCTGCGCCTCGCGAGGCGCCGCGCGGAGTCTCAGGGAAGACGCTTGGTCAGCGCCACTCCGCCGAGGTCCCAGGGCCCTGAGACCGCAGCGGGCCGGCCCCGCCGACGGGGGCTGCGCGCCCTGGTGCCCCTGGGCCAAGCACGGGGCCTGGAAGCGTTCCCTTCCACCCCGCGCCCCGCCCGGTGCCCCGCGCGGCGTCCCCAGCACCGTGGAGGCCGGCCCTCCAGTCCTGGAGGGGCCTTCCCTGTCATCCGCCCCCCGGTTCTGAGACCCCCACCCAGGACTGGGAAGGCGCAGGAACTCTCTGCACACGCGCGCGCGCACACGCACGCACGCACACACACACACACACACACACATACAGGAGCGCGCGCGCGCGCGCGCGCGCGCGCGCGCAGGCCGTTGCTATGGAGAGGCCGGTTACCAGAGAGGCTGAGGGCGACAGGTCCCCTCCTCCAGGCCTCCCTTCCCTGCCTGCTCCCCCTCTCCGCCGACCTCCCCCCTCGCCCCACTGGAGCTTCCGGGGCCCCTCCCGCCTCCTCCGCTGCCCCTGCCTGCAACCCCTCCTCTCTCTCCCCTCCCAGGACCGGGCCAGGGGTCGCCCCAGAGGCTGGAGCAGTACGCCGGGGCCCGGGGTTCCCGGGTGGGCCCACGCCCTGAGGAGGACAGCGAGGAGGGACAGGCATCACCACCATTCGGGTCTTTGCCCGAGGAGGACCCTCAGAGAGTGACCCAAGGTGGGGCGCAGGTCTCGGCCTGGACAACCGAGAGGCCCAGCTGGCAGCCAAGCGCCGAGCCCCCGGCGAGTTTCCAGAGGGTCTGCAGGCCCTGCCCTGGCTGGGGCCGCAGGAGCCCGGGTGATTTACCACCTCCCGGCCTACTGGATGTATGAGGGGGTCGGGGTGCACCGCGGGGTGGATAACCGGAGAGAAGCCCAAGGCTCCCCCTTGGCCTCCACTGGACGTCGTTTTCCCCTTGCGCTTCCGAAAGCCCGGGACGCCCTGGCCCGCCACGAGCTCGCAACGAGCTCGGGCCACCTGGGCCTGCAGGAGCTGTTGATGGAAGTGCCACCTCTTTGCCCTGGGGCTCTATGAAGCGCTGGGCTCCCGGCCACTATAAATACCAAATCAAAGCAGAACTCAGCGTAGGCCTTGGGTCAGAGGAAGCTAGTCCTTATGACACTTCTAGACAGAGGCAAGCAGGCACTCGACTCATGTCTGTTGACGACCCTGAGCACTGGCCCCGGCGTTTCCCGAGAGAAGAGTGACGACGGGGCAGGTCTTGGGGGCAGCGCCTGAGGGGAGGGGTGGGGAGGAGACGGGTCGCAGTGCTAGCTTCCCCCCCGCCCCCGGGGCGGGCGGCTGGGACTGGGAGTGGGGGGTGCAGTTTGCTCTGGAGGGGCCCGGAGTGGGCGCCGAGGACCGCGGGCTGTGGGGCGGGAGGGGCGTAGGGTTAGGAGGGGCCGCCCTACTCCTCCCGGGCCGCCGTCTCCAGCTGTCCCGAGCACAGGAACAATGGTGAGGCAGTGGGAGAGGGGGACTGGGAGGAGGGCGCCAGGGTTTCCAGAAAAGGAGAAACTAAAGAGCCCCGCGCAGACTGTCATCTGCATGTGACAAGGTCTCTCCCCGCTCCTTTCTTTCTTCCTCTTGTTCCTGCAGCTGTGGGCCTCGGAAAACGCATTGTACACACAGATGTTGGGTTTCAGCTCTCGGGTCTCTGCTGCTCGCCCAGGGCGTAGCGCACCGGGGTGCCCCCACCTGTAGCTGAGACCGGGGGTCCAGGGCTGGGAGAGAAAGAATGTGTGTGGGGGGAGAAGGGCCAGGGAAGCGCGATGGGGTGACTGAGCGTCTGCGGGAGGCCAATCACAGGGCCCAGCAGACCTAGTCGCCCTCCAGACTCCAGCAGGGTCAGGGAGCTTGGGGAGGAGCCAGCGACTGGAGTGCAGCCCGGCGACCCCCACCCCTGCGCTCCATTTGCCTGCTAGGCAGTGGTCCAGGCCAGGCCTTTGACCTGCCGAGGCAGGAAGGCAGATGGAGTCCACGGTTTCACTGCCGCCTCAGCCCAGCTTCGGGGCTAGAGACCTGCACCGCGCCTGGGCGAAAAGGTGGCAAAGTTCTCACTCCTTCCCGCGGTGGGCAATGCGCTTTGTACGCGAATTGGAGACCTAAACACTTGAGAGTAAAGGGGGGAGGGTCAGGAAGGGCATTTACTCTCTTGTTTTATCAGCGTAATTGACCTGCCTCGATTTGGAAAGAAAGCAAAAGGCACCCCATGGCAAAAGTGGAAAAACTAACTCGAAAGAACAATTTGCCATAAATTTTCCACTTGCAGAGTTTCGACACCCCCACCCTTCCCATAGCAGAGGTCACGGTAAGGCCATGAGGGCTGACGGTTCTTGCCGAGTCCCCTCTTCCCTGAGCGCTACCCTGAACTTGCCGGGTTTGAAGCGCGCTGGAGCGGTGGAAGGGAGGCTGAAAAGAAAGAACAGGCGAAGGCCCGGGCGTTGTACGAATGACTGACAAAGCCGATGTCCATTCATAGTCTCGGGCGGGAGAGGGTGTTCGGAGAGCCGCGGCCCCTTAGCCAATTGCTGTCAGCAACATGTGGGGGGGGGAACATCGCTATAGCAACCGGTGGCTGGGCCGCGAGCCGCGCCGCCGCCGGCCGGGTGCGCGCCGGGCCGGATATAAGGCGGGGCGCGGCGGCCGCGCAGGATGGAGCTGCGCGCGCGGCCGGTGGCCCTGCGGGGACTGTCCCGCGTCGGCCCCGCGGCGGTCCTCGCCGCGCCCCGGCCCCGAGCGCCTCGCCCCGGGGCTGGGCCAGAGCGGCGCGCTCAGAGCCGGGCGGAGCGGCGGCGCAGAGCTGCCGGTGCCCGCGGGCTCCGAGCGGGTGCCGCAGCCGCCGCTGGAGCCACAACGCACGGCACCTTTGTCTACGCCGGCCTCCCGAGAAGTTTGTGGTCAGAAGCAGGATGGACCCGCTCGTCTGTGGCTCGGGCGCAGGGAAACGGCTAGCCGTGGTGATGGCGCCTCCGCTGCCCGCGGCCGCCGCGCCCCGAGGCTGTTCGGCCCGGCGCATGCCCCCGCCCCCCTCCGGCTTGGGCGCTGGGCACCGGCCCCTCTGCAGGTAACCAGGAGCTCGGGGCCGGGGCGCAGGCACCGGTAGGGTTGCAGGAGAAAGGAGAGAAGCTGGGGTGGGGGAGGGAGGAAGCAGGAGGGACCCACCGAGGGCACCGCCAGGCGGGTATAGGGAGCAGGGCGCGGAAACAGAGCTTGGGGAGGGGGGAGGGTGCGCCTGGGGGCTTGGATGGGCAACCTGGACGTCGGAGAGCCCAGGGCAGGGGCTAACTCAGACTCGAAGCAGGACACCTGTCAAAGGCTCTGGCTCGCGGGGGGAGGTCTGAGGTCATCCTCCAGTGGGTTTTGGTTACGCATCCCAGGGTGACCCGGTTGGTGGTGCAGAGATTGAGAGGGGGTGGCAGCTGTCCTACCCCCCACCCGTCCCTTGGAGACTGGCAGGACTGGGCTGAGGCCCTCGTTCTTGGACTTCCCCCGGCCACCCCGGGCGGTTCAGACCATCAGGGGAGAGGGGCGTGGGGGGGGGGGGTGGAGCGCACGCTGATGGGCAGGGGTGTGGGAAAAGAAGAGGCAGTTTGGAGGGGAGCCAACGCGGGGACATTTTCCTCCCGCCCCTTTTGGGGTGCTCTTCACTGTCCTCTTTTGGTCGGGGCTCGCGCCTGTGTGCCATGGGGTGTTTCAGTTAAGGGGCACGGGATGGGTACGCAGGGAAGAGCGAGCGAGGAGCAGGTGGGGTCGTGGGTGAGATTGCAGGATCTTTTGAGCACACCCCCCCACCCCCGCGCGCGCCAGTTGGAGAAGCGTCTCCGAGTGGCCACCTCCCCTCCCCCAAACGGAACCTGCGCTTTCTCGGCCCCCCGAGGTGAGGCGGCCGCGTGCTCGCGGAGAGAAACTTCTGAAGGAGGGACTTCATTTCCTGTCTTCCTTAACTACCTGTGTGGTTCTGAACTGTAGCCTCCTTCGAGGTTCTAGAGTAGTTCCACTCGAGGCAATCAGACGGACCCCAAAATTAGGGGTTGAAACCACAGCAGAATTGGCTTTTAGGGCCGGAAAGAGTCTCCCGCCCTTTTGTGTCACCAGTGCGCTGAACTAGCCGCGCTCCACGCTGGACGGTTGGGGGGTCTCTGTCACAGTCGCCAGGGCACCGGAACGCACACCCCGAGGGCAGCAAGGACCCTCTCTGCACAGGTCCCCACGGGGCTGGCCTGCTGTTCCGGCCTTGCCTCCGGCCCCCTGCCCCTGCGCGTCCTCCTGCTCTGGGTTCCAGTTCCCGAGCTAAGTCCGCAGACAGCGGTCCCTGTTCGGCACACGGAGCCTCTCCGCCTGGGGTCCAGGGCGCAGCGTGTCCACGTGGTCTCCGCCCAGACAGCCTTCCCCGAATTTAGACGCAAGCGAAAGTGCGAGGAGGTGAAGGTTTGTGTGCAGGAGGGGGTGGGAAGCTCATTTCTTTTTATCAACCCAAGAGGAAACGCCCCCCACCCAACCAAGCACACCCACTTGGCTCTCGAGAAGGGGGTGGCCGTGGTGGGGGGAGCGCCGCAGAGACGTGCGTGGTGAGCCTGTGCAGGCTCCTGGGTGGATGGATGCGGGCGTTGCTGGGGACCTCAGCCGGCGCCCCACGGCCAGCGCGCTTTGCGGCGCGGAGTCTGGGCCAGGGCATTTACCCTTGGGGAAGGGGGCCGGGGACCTCTTGGAAACCCCTCAGTGCTGTGAGTACTTGCGGCCCCCAGGAGCCCTCAGCCCGGGCGCTGCGGCCTGTCCCGCGCTGCGGCCTGATCTTTGGGACCTCTGTGGGCTCCGGTAAATAAGTGAGGGGGGGGGATCGGGCAGGGGAGGTGAGAAAGCCCGCAGTCCGTCCAGCCGGGCAGGGCCCCAAAACAGACCTGTGCTCCAAGGAGCGCCACCGCGGCAGCGGGGTCCTGACCCGCGAGGCCGGGCGAGTCTAGGATGGAGCTTCTTAGCCTCGGAGGAGGAGGATGGGCAACAACTCCAATCCTGAAGAGGGTTTGGTTCTTGCGGGGTGGGGGGGAACTTCTTGAGACCACCGCGTCTGGGAAAACACCTGACCGAGGAGGCGCGCTAGTGCGCGAGTCAGAGCAGGCCTCGGGACCGATTTGCACGCCGAAAACACGGGTCGGGAGCGGGCGCATCAGGTGTATTGGCTGAGTGTGAGTCTGTTTGTAGTAAGAACGCCGGCAGAGAATCTGAAAGATGGCGAGGGGCAGGATTTTTCTTGGGGGGCCGATCTTTCCCGGTCTGTTCTCAGCTGGTCGCTCTCTGTTCTCCCCGAGACAATTTGCTATGTATCAAGCTCTACTAAAAATTAGTTCACACAACGGTAGTTTTCCCCCTTTAAAGACATAAATACCGTAAATCTTCCCTGATGTCTTACAACAGAATAGTTCCCCAAAACTGATGTTCTAGGAGCACTTAAAGCTGGTAAATAGACAATTTATTATCTTTTGCATATTTATATTTGTGTCTATGCCTAAAAAAATAAACAAATGGCTTATTTTAAAACAGGGTACCCCCACTTATTTTCATTTAAGAATAATTATTTCTTGGACATTCTTTTCTCTTGCCTATATAGGCTTTTTTTTTGTTTTGTTTTTTGGCTACTTGAATGGCAGATTTGCAAGTACAATTTCATCTGTGCTAGGAACAATGGCTTTCACTTGCACAAAGGATTTCTCCCACCCTGGATTCAGACCGAAATGCCTCTTGCTCTGATAATAGCTTCTGAAAAGATTTTGTAATGCAGAGAATTAATACATGATTATTTCCGCCTGACTTCTCTCATTTATGAGAATTCTGTGGCAAATTCCAAATTAAAAATAGTTCAGTTAACAGCTTTAAAAAATACTTTTGAAATATTTTAAGACACTACCCTCCCCCTATATTTTTAAGTTTGGTCATTCCTATGGCCTGAAAACTATTAAAATTTTTGATCAGCTTTAGAGTCATAGTTACTATATTTTAGTAAGTACATTTTGGTAAATCTAGCATGAAATTTCCAAATAATTCTAAAATTTTTCATCTGGGAAAGCAAAGACAGATTTGTTATAGCAACTAATTAGTAGTCTCTAAAATCAAATTCTACATTTTACAGGCAAAGGGATGGTTGCAGTCATAGTCATGTCAAGGTGCAGAGGAACATAAGACGAGGCTGGGCTTGCAAAACCAAGTCCTTAGGAATGATACAAATGAAAACATGCACAGGTTAGAAGTTTCATAGTAATGAAATTAAATGCCCATGCCCATAAGTTTTGGGTACAAGTGTATTTTAAAATTGAAGTCAGTGGCTTAGGCACGGGGCTGCTATTGTTAACTGTTCACAAGCTTGGAAGAACACTCACTGTTGCTACTGGTCCACAAATATTTGTTACCGTGAAGTTTTGTGTTTGTGTGCTGCCTTAGTTCTCACAACCAAGTTTGGGCATAAAATGTTCTCTTTTTTCTCTTTCCTTTTAAGCTTACCACATGGACAGCTAAAGAAAAAAGTTTTGAAGATATTTTGCCATAAATGGCTCAGAAGACAATGTAAAGGAAGCCCCATGCACCTTCACTTACAAGCACAGATCAAAATAGTTTAAATAGGTCAGGACAACGCCTGTAGATTCTAATTCCTAAGAGCAATTCCACAAATTGTCTCTGTGGTCACATTTATCTTAAATCATAGCTTCTGCAATATTTTACATTCTAAATTCAAGGAGTTGCAGGTGGAAATGGTTGAGTGGAAGAAATATGCAATATTATACCACAGTTTACTGTCAAGATACATCTAACCTGATATAAAATTGACTTAATTATTCCTGATTATTTTTTAAAATCATACTTTTCCCGCATCTGGAACTTAGCATTAGGTGCTTGTGTGTGTGTGTGTGTCTCCTACATCCTGGTGCACAGACACCAGCACTCTTGTGTGATCTCAGCCACCACACAGTTCCGCTTTTAAAAGACGCCTGACTGTAAATGTCAAAGTCATAAATATTTCAGCATTATTTTCTTTCAGTTCCAAGTCAAGACTGACAGGATGCTTCTAATTAGTCGAGGGCTCTCTGCAGGGCCCAGCCCCAGGACAAAATTTGGGGAAAGCACATGTAGCTCAAGTTGCTCAGCCTTGGGCAGCAGGGACCCAGAAGGGGAGGAGGCTGAGGCCCACCCCACCCAGGTCACACCTGGAACAGAACCTCGGATCAAACTCACTCTCCAGCGGATATCGGGCTAATTCTTTTCTCTTAAAGCTGGTGGTTAGCAGGAATTAGAAGTTTTGTTTGTTGTCTTAATAACACAAAAAGAAAGGAAATAAAATAATCAAAGTTATTTTAACTCAATCACTATGCCAAAGAGGGGAGGTCACTTTAATTTTTTTTTTTGAAAAATTTCTATAAATTTTCGTTTCTTCCGGGATTCTTAAGATCTGACTAGCAACCAGCAACAGTTTTTCCTCCCGCTGGACCCTTCCTCTCCTCGCTGGGTAGGTCGGAACCACTGGGGGTGCAGAGGGGGATGGGCAAGGAAGAGTGACTTTTCCGGTTCCAGCTGAGTAGCCCCCGGCGGGCTGGAGAGAGGGTTCCGAGCCCGGCCCCAGGATCCTGTGACCTCGTCGTCACAAGCCCGGTGGGTCCGTCAGCCCTACCACCGCCTTCCCTCTCTGGCTCAGACCCGCTGATTCCCCGCCCACGCTCCTGTCACAGACCGCCCCTGCTGTGCGGGCTGGGCCGGGCCGGCTGTCCACAGCCATCGACCCTCCCCTGGCTGCCGGAAGGGCCTCCCCGCCGACGGGCTGCGGGGGAAGGGGGGGAGCCTGGACACCTCCCTCCGGCCTGAGACCACCGTGGCCCTCCTCTTCGGGACAGCTCCGGCCCACGCAGCTTGGAACTAGAGGACATCGTAGAAAGTGGGACTCGGTGGGCACGGGGTCGCGTGCTTTTTCCTTCCCCGCTTCCCTTCTCCTCTAGCAGCACCTGGGACCCGGAGGGGGGTGGTGGTGCTGAGCAGCTGGGAAGAGGGAGAGCGGGATCCGGAGAGGAGGGACCCGAGCTCTGGGGGCAGTCACTCTCCTTGGCGTTTTTCTTTGACCTTTGAGTTAGTTCCACGCCGGCTGCGAAAGGGGCAGCGGTTAGGCCCTGCTTCTCTACCCCCGTTCGCCGGGCGCATCGTGGGTCTCGGTGAGCGTCGGTGCCCCAGCCGGCCCTGGCGGCCGCGTTTGGGCCACCCTGCCGCCCTGGGAAGAGCTTCGGCGCGGCCTCCCGGCTGAGTGTCCAACCCGGGGTCTCTCTTTCGCCCCAGACCTGGGCCAGGTTGACGTGTGGGCACTGCCACCTGCCTCCGTGGCCTCCCACCTGGAATCGCGTGACAACCGGGCCACCCCGTGCCCCTTACACGGTGAGCCCGCGGGCACCCTGCGCAGCGGGACCCCGCGTCCCCGACTGCCCGACACCCACAGCCCCGGCCTTGGTCCCTGGCGCGCGTGCGACCGTCTGTCGAGTGCGCACTGCGCGTCCTCTCTGAACCGGGCTGGCCACCACACGCGTGTGCGCTTCACGTCGCCAGGCAGGAAGGTTCGGGAAGTCCCTGTTCCCGGGCGCCGTCAACCACGTGGGCGCGAGGGGTCCTCCCGACGCCTGGGCGGGATCCCCAGAGCTGGCGCTTGGCCTAAGTGAGGACGCGGGCACCTCCAGTGGTTTGCGCTGGGGCGGGGTTGAGGGACGCGTAGTGACGGCCAGTCGGACCCGGCCCAGGCGGGGGGACAGCAGACGCCCCTCCTTCGGCCGCGCCGCCTCCTTTGTTGTCCCTGCTCCGTCTACCGAGGCGAGGCTGTCCCGGGGGGAGAGCGAACCGTTCTCCTGGAAATGGCCCCCACGGAGGTGTCGATTCGGCCTCTTTCGGGGAGCGAAGGGGCGGCCTCCCCGGCCGCGGAACGCAGACGCGGGGCAGCGGCTGAGACCCCGGCCCGGAGCCTCGCTGGCCCTCGGGCGCTCACCGCTGCCGGAGGGGCGCGAAGCAACGCGCGGCGCGGGCTCGGGGAGCTGGGCCGGGCCGGTCGCGCTCCCTCCCGCCCTGCTGGGCCTCGCTGCGCGGGGTGGGGTCCCTGCGGTTTATTTACCGGGCTCTGGGTCTCACCCCGCCAGGGGCGGGGACAGGGGTGCGGAGGGAACGGGGGCGGCGGGGAGGGGTGGTCCGCGGCTCCCGGCGCTTTAACCTTCCGGAGGCGGCCGTGCCGGCGCGGAGGGAGGGGCGAGCGGGAGGGGGGAGGGGAGGGGTCCACGCCGGGGGCGACGGCGGGACCGGCCACACAGGCCTCGGGCAGCCCTGCGCGCCCCTCCCGCGCCCCCGCCTCTCCGTGGTCCTCCCTCTCCGTCCCTCCCTCCTCCCCCCGTCGTCCCACCCCCTCCGCCCCTCCCCTCTCCCTAGCCCCCTCCCCTCCCTCCCCGCCCTCCGTGAGCCTCCCGCCCTTTGCCAGCCTCGCCGTCCTCCTCCGAGCCGCGCATCCAGGCAAGAAAATCCAGCGTCTTTTCTCATTTAACCCGCGTTTCCATTAACTCAGTCCCGGCACCAGCTAATCCGCGGCACCGAAGGCAAAAGGAGGCTAATTAATGACCAGCTTTTCCAGTCAAGACCGGCGATAATTGCTTTGGTGGCCTTTATGATTACAAGCTAAAAATGGCCCGGCCTGACATAAGAGGCCCTGTGTACACTCGGAGACAGGAGGGAATGAGGAGGGGGGAGGCTGGATACAGAGCAGAAAATTACTAATACAAGACACATAATGAATAGGCCGGCCAGGCATTCATGGGGAAAAAAATCCATTTTGTTACCACGCGAAATTAGGTGGTGGAAAGGAGTTTGCTAATTGTTCTCATCTTGTAGCAACCGGGACCGAGGCGCGGGCGTGCGTCTCCATTCATTTACCGAGTAATGGTGGAGGGCGTGCTGGCCGGAGCCGCGCGCGCCCGCGCCCTCTGCGTCCTCCCGCGGCGTTTTAAGTGTGGCTAATACACCTGCTAACGAAGCTAACGGGCGAGCACCATGCACCTTTTGCACGTGGAGACTAGTGAAATGCACCCAAAGGATCTCCCCCCCGCCAAAAAAAATACAATGAGAATCTGATGGTTTGTCTCCCTTACTCTCCACGCCGCGGAGAAGTGAACTCGTGGACCGTCATGTTTCCAATGCCCTGCAGCTCCTTTCAAGGAAGAGCGCTGAGGTGCGCGGCTTTGGAGTGTGTGTCCCGCGGGCGCGCGCGCAGAGGGGCTCAGGTCGGTGGGGACGTCAAGGAAAGGTTCCTCCAGAGGCGGCCCTCCAGCAGTGTCTCCAAGAACGTGGATGTGAAACTTAAGAACCTGCCCCTGATGGTGCTGTGTGCTGTAGAGTTGTTTGACCTCTCTGTGCTCCCGGCACCGCCCCCCCCAAAAAAACACTGTGGTGCATGCTTTCAGGATAAACTGCTCTATTTTCCTCACACCTGTTTGAAGAAGGGATTTGCGCTTTTCCTTAAAGCTGCAAATCAGCTGCCAAAGACTTTGCCTTGTTAGGGTTAGAAAAACGGTGGCCTTCAGGAAAACAAGTAATGCTTCTAAGTTTTCTTTTGAAACGTTGCAATGTGTAATGTGCTAGTTAGAAATAACTTCCCTCCTTGTTTGCGGGATGCTGTTCCGGATGCCCGCCCCCCCCGTGGCTGCTTTAACACCAACATGGTGCTGTGCTGAGCTTCACGTTTACCTTGCGTTGGAAAAGGGTGGTTTCCAGGAGGTCATAATTTGTTAGGTGCTAATGCATGCCTTCTCTCCTGTTCTGCAGAAAAGCAAACTCAAGCTTCTGCCGCATGGAGCAGAGCAAGAGGACTCGACCCCGTTCATCGTGCTGACCCTGGTCTCTGTCGTGGCCATGGTCGGGGTCCTCCTGGCCTCCGGTGTCATCTACTGTTTGCGCCACACCTCGCACTCCCAGCTGCAGGAGAAGCTCTCGGGACTGGGGGAGCACCCCGGCCCGGATGCCACCAACGCCTACCAGGTAGGGGCTCTGCTGGGTTCTGTTCACCAGTGCGCGGTCTGTGGCCCCTCCCCATTCCCAGCGCTTCATGTAGTCACAGTTTGGGTTCTTTCAGGAAGACGGTTTGAAACTGCTCATCAGCATTCACGTAAATACCTTGTAACCACAGTTTTACTGCTTTGTGTTAATCTTACTCTGTTCTCGGCTCATCTCAGTTAGCTGTGAAAGCAGGTTGCTCATTAGAAATGTTGAAACAAAACATGAATTATGTATTATCTGTTATCTTTCTTAGTTTGGCCACTATTAATGAAAAATGCCAAAGTTGCAAGATAAATTGGTTGTGTAGATGTTTGAAGATGTCTCTTAAATCATCGTCTTCCTCCGGGTCTTCTATGAAAAGATCCTTTGACCTGATCCATCGCCACCCCCTGCTAGTATTTGGATAAAGTGAAATCTAATGCTGATCAGTGGGAAGTAAGCCAAGGGCGTCTCCATGAGAGTGAGGGTGGCCGCTGGGTGCTGGAACTCCCAACCATTCCAGACACACCTGGAGATGAGTCAGAAGCCAATGAGAATGTGAGGATGCAGATGCAGACCAAACGGGACAGTAAAAGATTTTTGGACGTTGTGTAGCACGCACTTTATATTTAGTGATGTCCTGCAGTGAGAATGAGCAACACCAGCCCAAGGCATAAACAAGTCAGGGCACAACTCAGTATCGTTCCCATTTGGGAAGGTAAAATACTTAATCATCGTTTTAGAAATTCAGTCAGTATGTATCTGTGAAATATTTTCTCCCGTTGGACTAGATTCTTTGTTTCCTCTACTCACATGATTACGATGTGTAATAGGTCTTTCTTATAAATAAGGCATCATATTTTACAGTAATATGTAAGTTGACGTTCAGTCATCACAATCATATGGGGGTGGGGGGTTTCAAGCTCTTTCTAGAACCACCGTCCCTCCAAACTGTCCTGCGAGGTGCCCTCCAGAAACTTGTCTGAGCTAGCTGCTTTTCCTCCATAGGCCACCCTGACACTGGCCCACAGAAGGACCTGGGATGAATTTATAAAATCACTATCCTTAAAAGAGACCAAGAGATAGCTTTCTCCCCCCATTCAAAAATTCTTGGTATTGTCACTGAAGAGAGAAAAGCGCTGGGTTTCTGGAGGAGGTCACGAGGCTGGTCAGTATGATCTTCTCTCATAAAGAAATGGCACCTTCAAATGTGTGGGAGGTGGCATTTCAGCCCCAGTGCACAGCTCTGCTTCAAAGCAAAAGAAAAATCACGTTTGAAGAAGAAGCCCAGAAAAAAAATGTCACATAAACTAGTAAGAATTTATCCAGAAATTCTGTTGAGCAAGACCATCAGTGTAGGATGCCGGGGCTTCTGGGCCATGTCTGTGCCAGGACATAAATAAATTATCACACCAGTTCTGTTCTGTGTGCAGGAGACGGGAGATCACACAGGGGTGGATTTTTAGAAAGCATAGCATCCTTTGATACACTTTGAAATTCAAATATAAAATATTGATAGAATGGAAAGGTTGGGCTTGCATGCAGAAATGACTCAGTTTGGCAAAAATACGGGTTGAAATTGCACACTTAGAACTGAGTTTGTGATAATTAACAGAAAAAAATCTTCCCGGTGACAGCTCTAATTAATAGTATCTGTAATTAAAATCATGCCCTTCCAGCAGGAAAATTGTTTGAATTTCTTGGAGTGACCTTTTTGCTATTCCTCCTGGGGGCATGGTGGTTAAGTTGATATTGATTTTATAATGAGCTCTGGTTTGTTTAATAAGAATCTGTAATCCAGACAATAAATGAAATGTGTGCTTTTCTTCAATCCAGATTAATAAAAAAGGGGGGAAAGCACAGAAAAAACTTTCCCTTTGAAAGTATGATCTAGGAAAATTTGGAAATGAAATTATTATAAAGATTTTGTGATGGGCTTAATTTTGAAATCACTGTGAAATACCTCTCAGGGAACCACTCTGGTTAAATGCAGACGTTTGACCCAAAGTGGACGATCTGCTGGGGAGAAGATGCTAGTGCTTGAGCTGTTGAGTTGTTTTGGTGTGTGGCTAGCAGAGCAGGACTCCGCCAACAGGGATGGGATCTCAGGGAGGTTGCCTCTAGATTTCGCTGAGTCACGTGTGAAGGGCTCTTCACCGAGTAGCCGCAAATAGAGGATGTCTGCCTTTGTAAACGAAGCAGGTATTAACTCGGGAATGCGTCCACACTAAACTTGGCTTTTCCAGAGCTACCACTGAGACCCCCTTGCAAGCTTCAAGTCTGTCTGAGAAGTTGTTTAAAGTATTGCAAACGTAAAAACAATTTCAGGAAAAGTTGCCTTCACGCCGTATTTCTTTCTAAACCATTGAACTTCTGCACTCTGCTAATCCTATAATACAAGTGAAGTTTGGATAAACCTCCTCTTAATTCCCAACACCGGGTGACGAGGAAAATGGAGCGATTCAATATCATGCCTTATTTCATGCTCAATCATTTTTATAAACTCTCCGAAAGAGATGAAGGTTGTTGTGTACGGAGGTTAGAAGCAGCTGCCTGGGAATGAGGAACGGTAGGCAGTGAGGTAATAAGTTTTATTTATGTCCGAATGTGAACTTACCCTTTAAATGGACGAACTAATTGTTCTCATCAGAACATGAGGAGCCTTTGGGTCCGCAGTGAGGAGGGGGAGCTCAGGGCTGGTGGCCCGAGGAGGCGCTGGTGGCCTCTGGAATCCTTCCTCCCAGAGAGCCACAAAGGAGGGTCCTTCAGTGCGCGGGTAAACAGCATGGCAGTGGACTCGTTGCAAGAGAGCTCGGGTGGGGACGCCCCACCCCACAGCCCACCCTCTGTAAAGCCCTGGCCCACGTCAGCCCCGACAACGCACACCTTCTAAGATTTGCTCTCCCAGGCTCCTGGCGGCTGATGATGCAGAGCCCCCCTGAGCTCATAATTCATGGTCTGCGGCTTTGGGTTAGTTACAGTGCATTCATGGAGTGTTCCAGAATAGTCAGTGGGCTTGTCTCAAAATTGCTTCAAAACAGTGAGTAGTTTGCAGTATTAGGTCCCAATGCAAACACATTTAAACCTTTTTTCTCTTCTTCCACAGAATAGAGCCATTTCATAGAGCCAGCATCTTAAAGCTTAGCTTACATGCGTGTAGGAGTATGTGATATTTTGGTTTGCTTTACCTATTGGAAAATCAAATATTTCTTGATAGACTTATATGTTAGCACTTACCAAGGGATCAGTCTTACCAGATAATCCAGCAAATTTTAATTTCCTCAAACCTGAAAGAACTAGGTATATTAACTTTCAGAATAACGGAAATCCATTTTGAAAGGCCGTTTTTTTAATGGCCACCAAACTTTGCCCCAGTGTTTTACTGAACGTTGTTTTTTCTTCTAAATACACGAAACATAACGTATTTGGATTAAATCTGTACTTCATTACCTAAAAAGATGATTTCTTTACTTTTTTTCTTTTTTCTCCCCCCAAATTGGCATGTCGGTACATAATATACATGTCGTGTGTGAGCACGTCTGCTTGCTGCTGGGTGTGTGCGGTCATTGTGGAAGGAGGTGGGATGCCTGTGCCCAGCACACGACCGGCGTCTCCTCGCACGGGAGTCCCATTTCTGTGGAAGAGGCCGTCAGGTGAAAATGCCAAGGGAAGTGATTAGATGATTAGAACACATTCCCTCCTCTCTCTCTCTGAGTCTCTTTGAATGTTGCATCCGTTTCCCGGAGGCTTTGATCACCTTGGAGCAGGAGTTCAGCGCTCGGCCGGCCCACACCCTCGTCCCCACACGAGCGCACAGACTCCTGCGGAATTTCCAGCAAGCCTCTTTTGATGGGTTATTTCACAATAGCCAGCACGCTTCCTTATCACTTGGAGGCCTTTGGAACCAGCCCCAGAGGAGATCACGCATCTGGGCGCGGCGGGCATCCCACTCATGGGCAATGACCAGCGAGTGACCTCACGTCAGGTGCGAGGTGGCTGTGATTGGGGTGTCCCGTCCACTCCGGCTGAGGGGCTGGTGGCCTGAATGCAGCCCAAATCCTCATCCCCCCTGGGCAAGGGAGAGCCGGCCCCTCACAGAGGAGGGCACCTGTCACAAGCTGGCTTATTCTCCGGGGCCTTGAATTAAGGGATCCTTCTTTTTCTAAGGCAGCTTAATCTTTTGTAATTGGTACAATCACTCGTTAGAGAAGCGTTTTCCGATTTAGGTAGAAAACGGGGACTCTCCTGAGGTTTGCCTGAACCCACCACAATCTCCTAAAATAGCCCATTTCAGTCAGCTATGTATCAGTCAGAAAGAACGGCCTTTCTTTGCTTTACATGTAAATTTTCAGGTCAAAATAACTTTTGTGCAACTTCCCAGCAAGAAAATCTATCCCGCTTCATAAAAGGAAAAGTGCCCTCAAATATTATTAAAGAACTTGGGTTTTTATCCTAACCCAGTCAAGCCTGAGAATTGGGATTTTGCTAGTTTTGCCTTTGTAAGAAGCTGCAGTTTGCACCTCTGTGTGTCGGGAGAGCTCTTTTGAAGCTTTGCAGACAGAGTTGGTGTTTCATCTGGTCAAGGGGAAGCCAGGCTGCTGAGGGAGAGGACTTGTCCTGGGGTCCCAAGCGCCTCGATCCCAGAAAGAGGCCCGGGCTGCGCTGTAAATTAAGCACACGCCTCTCCACACAGTCACGTGGTAACGAAGGAGAACTTGCAGACTTTTGCCTTGCCACAAGGAACGCACCCGTCCCAAGCATTTCGAGAACATGTGTGTGTGTTTGCGTGTGCATTCAGTTTCAAGTGATCAGTTCGGACCAACAGGCTCCGTTGAGTAGATTCCTTGCCACCCTGGGTCTGAACATTGTCCTGTAAGGCGTGAATGTGTAGTGCGTTTATCTCATAAACCTTAAATTTTCAAGTCCGCAGTTTCCAACAGCTGCGGCTGCGCGCCCATTCTCCAGCTTCTGTGCAACGCGTCTCCTCAAAAATAGCTCCTGAGATTTGGAAATAAGTCTAGAGGAGGCGGAAGGCTGGAAAGATTGCCAAAAACATATCCAAACACAAAACTGAGACATGTCGCTGTCCTAATATAGCAAGCCATCTCCCTTGATCAAACGATAATAATTAGATCAGACTTAATTGAAAATAACAGACCACTCGAGATAATCTGGAAGACAAAAGCTTGCAATGGCTGGTGCAAGGAATCCCAGAGCCTGGATGCTGTGTCTTCCTTTCATTCCTGGGTTGCCGGATTCTGTTGTACGTTTGTAGTCTGTTAGCAGATCTGGATTTTACCGGAATAACCGTCTCTTAAGGAAGGACGGGCGAGGGGAGGGGAGGAAGTTCCAGCCTCACCTCTGCTGTGTCAGGCACTCGCCCTGTGTGGGTCCTGTGGTCCGTGAGGGCCAGCATGGGAGAGCGCACCTTGGAGGCTGCTGAGGGAGGCCCCGGCTCGGGGCCGGCTCATGAAGGTTCACGCTTTTAATCTGCTTTAATGCAGTTTTCTGTCGAAGTCAGAGTGTGCTTCCATATTGCAGAGGCCAGGGGAGCTCCTCCAAGGGCAGCCCGCGCACTCAGGAGCCTCCCGGGCCCTGTCCCTTGTCCCCCGCCAGGGCCCAGGGAGGGGCTCTGCAGCTCACCCTGTGCAGCCACGTGGGGAAAGTAAGCATCGGGTCAGCTGTGACTTGTCCCGGGCCCTACGGCGGGCAGGTGGCAGAGCCGAATTAGGGCAATTTATAGCGTTTAGGCCCCGGGCGAGCGCTCTTCCCACTGGACGGAGCAAGTCAGGGGCCCCAGGAGCACTCGCACACGGGACAGGGCAGGACCTCCTTGGAGCCCCAGACCCTACAGTGCCCCTCCACCTTTCCCTTAGTGGTGCGAGGCTCCGTGGGGGTGTCCGGAATGGTCGAATTCACTTCTCTGCTCAGTTTCTGATTCCTTAAAGACGAGGAGTTTGCCATGAGACCACAGGAAGCATTAGTAAGCACAAGTGATGACACGGGGCGGGAATGCCGCCACCACAGGCTCATGACGATGGGCCCAGGGTGCCCCCTCACTGGGGTGGCAGACCCCGCAAGGACAGGCCTGTAGAGCAGGAGAGGACAGGAGGGACATCCTTCGTGCTCAGCCTGGAGGCAGGGACCGTGCGGAAGGGCCCGACTCCCGGGCCCAGGCAGGGCCGCCAGCCAGGAGCTCCTGCCGGGGACCGGGTCTGTCTTCCTCCCCGGGCCAGCTCCCCTGTGCTGAGGGCAGCGCCGTGGGGGAGCCGTGGGCATGCCGGTCCTCCGGCTCCTTTCACGCGGGGTTCACGTCTCAGCTTAAACATTTCCTTCCCAATATTTGCACTCGTGGGAAAAGAGACCGTGATAGCCCTGTTCCTTCCAGGCCTCATGCCTCTCTGCGCCCCAGCCACAAGATGGGATGGAAGGAGCTGTGTGCTCTTCACTGGGCTGCTGAAGGTCGGGGAAGGTCACGGAAGTGTAAGTGCATCTCAGTTCTAAATTCTGTGGAAGGACAGTCATTTTGGCGAGGGGGGTGCTGGGGGTAGGAACCATGGACCGCCTCCCTGCTCAGTGTGTTTATTAATGGTCGTATTCGAACAGCTGCTCTCTCTCCTCTGGGCCCCGACTCAGAGGTGGGCACACCTTCTGAACCAAAACTTAAGACCGTCTGTAAAGAAAGCACGTACCTCCGGGGAAATCCGGACTTCTGTGAAGTTCGGCGCATTCTGAGGCGCACGGTTAGAGTGTGCGCAGGTGTGGAGAGTCCTGCTGGCTTCTCCCCCATGTCTCCAGCACCAGACAGCAGCAAAGCCATCCCTCGCATAACCCCGGGGTGGGGGGGACATGGCTGCACACCGGGCCCACCTCCCGCCCCGCGTGCCAGCCGGGGGCCTGGGCATCGGGAGCCACCCTGTGGCTGCGTGCCCAGAGACGGGCTGCCCTCCGATTCTCAGAGGGGATGCTGAACTACTCTGAACAAGGGGTGCTGGCAGGAGAAGCTTACCAGCGTAAAGGGAAACATGCAGAATGGACTTCCCAGGGACTGAGACCAAAATGGCAGGAGGAGGGAAGGAAGGCATTCAGAGGGCAGGTGTGGGAGCTGGAGAGCGGGTGTAGGATGGTCCCACCATGAAGTACAGCAGGCCCAGACTGCATGCTTCCAGCTCTGAGAGGCTTCCGCGTGGACTTCCCCAGGGGGAGGTGCGGGGGAGAGAGGCCGGGGATGGCCCTGTGAAGTCAGGCTCTCCACCTGTGGGAATGACACACCCACTACGGCCTGGAGTCTGTCTCAGGGTCGGCCTCGTGCACGGCAGTGCTGAGCAGTCTGGCAAACACGCCCAGGGTGCCCTCCACTCCGACTCAAGCCCTTGGGGGGCCTTAGGGGGCATACCCCGTGCTGAATGGCACGGAAGAAGGTAAGGCAGGACAGGAGGTGGTGGGGTGGGAAGCAATGGCTTGAACCTTCAGAGGTGCACAGGATGTGTGTTCACGAGCAGGGAGAGCTTTGCCAAGAGCAAATGCACACTCAGGTCCAGGAGACTCAGGCAGATGACAGTCTCCAAATGTCAAAGGAGAACGTTCAAGGTCATAAGAGGAAGACCCACTCGGCCAGCACACCCCCTGCCCTGGAGGCACGAGTCCCGCTGGTTCGGCCATCTGTCCTGTCCAGGGGAGGACTGCATGTCAGCGTCGCTGTCCCCCAAGGCCCCCTGCTCTCCTCCTCCCACCTCGGGGGGGCAGGTGCCCGCGAGCGGATTCCGTGTCGGCGTGTGGGTCACCCTTGAGGAGTGGAGCCGCACAGGGCCTGGGAAGGGCTGGATGGCCAAACTTAGAAGTGGTTCAGTGGGTTTCTTTCCAGAAAGCTAATTTCTTCTAATGAAAGAATCACGTTTTCTGTGAAAGTAAGGATGGCGAAGACCTTTATTTCACCTTGGAGTTTACACTGGTATGGAGCATGTGCTTGAGACGACAGTGCCGTGATGGTCCGCAGGGAGCCCAGGGTGGCCCAGGAGGGCTTCCTGGAGGAGGTGAGCAAGAGACGTGCTCAGGACGGGATGTGGTCGGTGCAGTGTCACAGTCACTTGAACAGTAAGGACTTTTCCTCTTACGTTAGAGAAGCTACATGATTGGGTTTCTCTTCTCCATCTAATTAGTCATCCCTAAACTTCATTCCTCAAAATATTTCCGTCTCCATTGGGGTTCTCTGCTTTGGGAGGATTGCTGATAATTAAGGATGGAATCTTGGTAGGTCGTTTCTCTATAGCAAGTACAAGACGTTCACGCCAATGGTCTCCAGTGAGGAAGGTGACTTGTGAACAAAAGTATTCACTCCAGATTTTCGAATAAACAGCCAGGATGTGAGGGCACTCAGGTTGCGACGTCGGCCGCCCCGGCGATCACCAGGGTCGATCTGGCGGATCTGGCTGCCGAAGCGGGCGTCTGCCTCCTCCCTCTCGGCGACGCGTGCGTCCCCTTGAAGCTGCGCCGGTCAAAGAAGTCCCCTTTCCCGCAGAGGAGGACCTCGGTCCCAGGCACACACGTGGCTGCGCTCGAGGGCCTCCAGACAAGCTCCACGCAGCACGTGCATGAGGACGCCGGGCAGTCCAGGCCCAAGACTCCAGACACATCCAAATGAGGCGCTGCTGTGCAGTCTGCCTTTCTTAAAGAAAATTTAACAATTTTTAAATTCAAAATTTAAAAATAAAGCAACCAGCAAAATTACATGTCTGGGTATATGTTTGTGTGTGTCTGTGTGTATGATTATTTGGAAAATGGGAAAAGGAAGATTCAGAGATGCTTCTATTAGCAAGTAAGGTCAAATGTTTAAAATGCGTAATTCCATATGGTGTTTGGAGAACGTGAACACGACATAGAGCTTTAAACTTGGACTGACTCTATGGCCTTCGGCCGAAATCAGCTGAAGGAGTTTGGGTGATAAATGCTGGGATTGCAAACTGTACAGGAAGTCAGCGCCCATATGCAGCTAGACTTCAGTTCTTTGCCCAGTTAAAGTTAAAGGCTTGGATTTGTTCTGTAAGGAAGCATTTTATCACTTTCATTTTTTGTGAAGACAACAAAGCAGAAGAATAACCAAAAAGGAGTATTCGTAGAATTGCACCGAGTGGGGGAAATAAAATACAGATTTGTTTGTAAACCCAGATGGTTTTTCAGAAGGGACGTTCCACCCAGTCTCTGTGTTTCGGGACTCTCTCCCCCTCCCTGGCCTTCCTGTCCTCTGCCACATTCAAGGAGAATGAAAATCCTGAGTTTGGTGGCCCCAAACTTTGAAACTGAAACAGGGGAAACCGGGACAAAAGCTCAGATTGTCCTGCCTGCTGCTCTGAGCTGTTGCTTCTCTGGCCGCGGACTGTGGCCTCCCTGCTCCTGTGTGCGGGGCATTTCCTGGGGACGTCGTGAGTCTGCAGATCTCAGATGGGCTCCAAACAGAGCTTGGCTGGTGACCCGGACCCTCCCAGTGCCTCTCCTCCTGCCAACCCCAGAGCTCACCGCGCTCGCCGGACCCACGGGACGGCACCCTAGCTGGAGTCGTGCCGGGGCCACTGGAAGCGCTGACTTCCTCCGAAGGAGCACCTGGGCCCTTCCCGGGCATGACAGACTCTCAGAAACCCTGATGGGGCCTCCGAGGCCAGCGCCCTTCACCCGTTTCACAGCGGAGGGAAAGGAGGTGAAGCGGAGGTGGAGAGGGACTCACTGTGGTCTCCCGGCCTGCAGCAGCAAAGCCACCGGCCGGCGCTCCCTGGAGCACTCTTCTGGCCTCGGGCCGCCAGGTCGCCATTCAGAGCAGCTTCAGATGGAATAATTGGGGCCCAGAACGATGTGCAGCCCCCGCACAGGGAGACGCAGCTGCGTGGGGGACTGCCCCTGCCCCCGCCCCCAGGCCCTGCCCTTTGGCTTAATTAGGCGCCGCCACCACAGAATGGAAGGACGTGAATACCTTTTGTGTCCCTGGCCGGCTCCTCACAGCCCCTCGAATATCCCCTGTGCTTTTCTGTCTCTGAACCTTTGTGCAGACCGCTCCCCTCACAGTGAAAGCCCTCCCACTCAGCTTTATCCGTCCAGATCATTCCCATCTGTCAGCCTCTGCAGACCCCACACCCTCACTGAGCCTTCCCGCCCAGCCCGGGATGGCCAGCCCCCTTTCATCCGGACCCTTTGTTTTCGCCTGACACTGCCCTTCGCGTCTGTGGTCTCCGTCACTGGCCGTCTATCTGGGCTTCCTTCACCACCGCGGCGCACTGAGACAGGCCTAGGCCTGCTCCTTTCCTGCCGCATCCTCCTGTGAATGGGAGGCACACCCTGGTTCCCCGAAACGCCAGATCTGTGCGATGAACGCACTACACCCGGCAGGGGATCTTCTGCTGCTCAGGAAAAACTAACCGAAGCACTGCACTAAGACACAGATGTGAGCGGAGCCTGCTCTCCAAACCATCCCTGGTGCTGGCCGGCCGGCCTCCGAGCTGGTTCCCCGATGTGATGGTGGTGATGATGACAGACGAGGAGAATTCATTACCTTTTGAGCAAGAAGAAAGTTAGGAATGTGACAGACTTTTTTTGTAGAAAACAGCGTCCCCCACCCCCACCCCCAGCCCACGTCAGGCCCAGGTTGCTCTGAAGAGGCGCAGGATTTATTTTTGATGGACTTGGCGACTTTGACTCGTCTGAATTTGAACCACACGTGTGGGGCCGCTTGAGACTGGCTCTGCTCACAGAGGTCGAGCCCACGGGGCTGGAGCTGTGAACTTGGAAGGCACCGCGGACTTCTCGAGAACACTTGTAACTTCCTGGCGGGAGGGTCACGTGCAGGAGTCCCACACGCCTGGGGTTGGTGTCTGTGGTCTGACCTGGCGCACAGATGCGGCCCGGCTGGGCTGCTCGGGGCTACAACGGCTGCATGCCCATCCGATGGGCCTCGTCCACGGCCCAGCCAGCTCCACGTTCCCGCGGGAGCCGTGGTTACAGAAGCCCACGTATGGGCTGTGGGAGAAAGACGCTTATTGAAATGATGTGCGTCCTTCCTCTGACTGGAGTCTGATGTTTATCAGGAGCAGAGCGAAGGGAGAAGATGAGTAGGTGCAGCCCGCTGGGTTTCAGGCACATCATACGCGTGTGGACAAAGTTGGACGTCCTCACTCATGGCCGTCGTGAGACTGCAGGAAGCCTCTGACCTTGACCATGCTCTTGAGCTGTCTCCTGGTGCTGGACAGTCCCCGGGTGGGAGGGTGACAGATGGAAATGACTTCTGTCCTCAAGTTCGGGAGGCGAGATGTGGTTCTCGCCCTGATAACTCGAGGACAACACAGGACGGCCGTTGCTGAGGGCCAGCCGTGGGGCCGCGCGGGCGTGCGCGGCAGGGAGCAGAGGGGCGGATGATTGCCGTGGCTCCAAGAGAGCAGAGGGAAGCGGCTCTTTTCCTTCTGACACGGGACTATTCGAAGACCCTTCTGGATTCAGAAGACTGCAGAAAAGTATTTTCGCTTCTATAAGTTAAAATATGTCTTTGAGTTTTATTTTGAGAAAACATCTTGCAAAATGGGATAAAATTACTCAATATTCCTTGGCAAACGGTGTTTCTCATGGAGCTGTTTGGGTTAGTTTACGAATGTTGTGGAACCTAGCCCTTAATGCGGCTGCGCGTTGGACCAGAGGAGCGTGGTTTGCAGCCCCAGTGGCTTGAGGGTAGCACTGGTGGGGGCGGGGGACGCTGCCAGAGCTCCAGGGAACGGGCGGAGTGAGCCGCTGTCCTGCCCAAGTTCTGGGGCCCGGGTTGGGGATTCACCCTGGAGAAAGTCCCTCCCGTGTGGCGTGTTGTCCCCCAGTCCAGATCACTGAGAAGTCCCGTGGAGGTGGTGAGGCGGTGTCCCAAGACAGGCAGTGGTGGCTGGTCACATGGACGGAGCTGTGAACTGGGCCCTCGGCCCAGGGAGCAGGTGTGGCTCTGGCCTTAGACGAGGGATGGGCCGCCCAGGGTGCCTGCTGTGGCTCGACCTCCGCGGGAGGAGAGGGAGGATTCTGTTTGTCTCTCAGAATTGGCCATGGTCCTGTGTCCCCCATGTGGCCCCAGTGCCTCCCCAGTGCCCCTGGTGCCCCCCAGTGTGCCCCCCTGTGTGCCCCCAGTGTCCCCCCGTGTCCCTCCAGCGTCTCCCCAGTGCCTCCCAATGTCGCCCCTGTGCCCCCCCGGTGTCCCCCCATGTCCCTCCAGTGTCCCCCCGGGGACCCCTGGTGCCCTCCAGCATCACCCCGCTGTCCTGTGATGTTGGGGAGAGCCCTTCCAGCACGCCCCGAGCTCGTCCTACTCAGATGAGCTATTTATGGTGAGACTATTTCTGTAAAATAGCTCCTGTAAACCACATGGAGAGCTCCTGTCTCCGAGCTCCAGCCCTGCCGGCCCGCCTTGTGCGGCAGACCCTCCTAGGCCCCACTCACTTCTGCGGCGAAGTAACAACCTGCCTTAACAAACCCGCTGTGGACAGGAGAGGTGATCAGACGCGACGTTTCTTTTTTTATGTGCCTTTTTTGTTTAATGCGACCTGGGACCTACTTTGACAATCTGGGATATTTTCTCCCATACTTTTCCCCACACATACTTTCTAAACATTTCACTTAGTCTTAATCCTATTGGGTGAAAAATTTTACGTATTTTAAACACCCCTTGTTTTGGTGTTCCTCATTACAAAAGTCACACGTGCTTAATTTAGAAGAAAAAAAAAGAGCAAAAGAAAAAAGAAAATAAACCCGCCTGTTTTCCCCGCCGTGGGCAGAGAGTCTCCGTTAGGATCTCCTGGTGCCCTTCTGGGTTCCCCCTGTGTTCGCGTCTGCGTCGGGGGGGGTCTGTGATAAAGACCTCCCCGCACGGTGAGCTCCCCGGCCTCCGCGTTACATGGGCAGCTCTCCGCCGCCCCGTCCGCCAGCCGTCCCCGGCCAGGCCGCCTTGTGGGTGCTTTTGTGCGCCATTGTTTGTGCTCTATTGGTGGGATTCTGCGGTGCCCTCTGAGCTGGAGACGGGGTCCCTCCCCAGAGAGGGCCGGCTCCTTTTCAGTGTGCTCACTCAGTGTTTTATGCAGCCTGGAAAGTAATTGGCCTTTCTCCCTCCCCGGCCCACCCTAATGAGCCGCCCCTCCTGCTCCGGCAGCTTTGTGCGGTACCCCTCAGTTCTGCCCTGTTACCACAAATTATGCTCTCCAAAGAACCCTAGAACTCCAGCCGCCCTTTGTGGACACACTTAGGCAGTGCGCTGCTTTGTCCCGATTGTTCCTTGAAAGGTACAAAGCGGGTTTTTCTTAAGCTTTTGTCGTCTTGGTCTTTCTTTTGGCAGAATTTGGGAATGACAGGTCTTTTCTCTCAGAGCGATTCCCACTCTCTGCAATTTTCCCCCATCAGATAAGATTTGAGAAGTGAGACATTTGCATTATTATGTGTGTGGATGGATTTCTGCCCCCAGAATCCTATTCAACTTATTTTTTTGCAAATTGTGTTACAAAGAAGTACGAAATACTTTGAGGCTCTTCAGAGATACCCAGGGCCCCGGCTTCACGGGAAGTGGTGGCTGTGGGGTCGAGACATGGCAAGCAGTCCTGTACCCTGAGAACGTGGAGCTCTCTGGGCTGGCTCTGCTCAGAGGGGTCCTGCCCCAGGGCCTGGGGGTGGGGCCCGGCGGGGGCCCGTGGGCGGCAGGCTCTGGACACCCTGGAGGCCGTCCCACGCCGCACAGAGGCTGACACTTTGAATTTCCTTGGAGAGTTTGTGGACACCTGGGTGCAGCCACTCATGTTTTTGCCTTTCTTGACAGATGAAGGGTATTTTAAATAGTGTGGCACAGGCTTCATGTGTCTACTTTGTGATCGAACCCTTAAAGTTTAGGAGCCTGAAAACACTGTTGTTTTCTTTTTTAGAAATCCCGTTACTCTGGTTGCTACGGGAAGGGTGGGCAGAGTCCCCTCGCTGAAGACGGCGGTCCGTCGTCAGCTAGGTTCCACGTGGCCCATAGTGCCATGGTCCGGCAGGGGCGGCGTCCAGGCGGTGGGGCCTGGCCTGGTGTCCTGACTTGCCCTGCCGGCTGTGTAACCTCCTCGGCACCCAGGTACGAGGGAGCCCTGCAGCCTGGCGGCTGGGACAGACCAGCGCAGTGCTCAGGGCCTCACCTGCATCCACGCCTAGAATCTGCCCCCCCGCCAGCGCTGCGCGGTCACCAAACTGGGACGCAGGGAGAGTCGGGCACCTCATCCCAAGCCATGCAGACAGCAAGGGGCCGAGCAGGATTCAGACTACCCGGTCTGGGCCCACCGCCCTTGCCTTCAGGCCCCGGGTCGCGTCTGCGACGGGTCTTCATACGGACTGAGGTCTGTCTTGGGCCTGGTGTTCTCCACCACTGATGGATTTCTCTTCCCGCCATGGGATTTTCCCTAAGACACTGGTGGTCTAGGACGCGTGCTCGTTGGCCGTGGACGGCTGCCGCGGGGAGGTCACCTGCGACACCCTGTTGCCGTCTCATTATTGTGCGTGCACCTTCTCCTCGGGAGCGTGAAATGGTCTGCATCTGTTTTCCTCAAGGACGTTCTTCACACCTGGTGGCGGGGTGGGGGGCCGACTAAGAAGGGACAGAGCAGAGATGTGGAGATGGCCAGTCTCTCCAGAAAGACGGGAAACCCATTCCCAGAGCAGGACAGTCTCAAAGTAAGCGACTTCCCTTTTGCTCTCTGGAGAACAAATCTCTAATTCACACCTGTATTGGCGTTTTCTTCCCCTTGGATGAGAAAAGGAAAGTGATTAGGTGAAGCTCCCAGGGGGAGTGAGTCGTGAACCCGCAGTGAGCTCTCTCGGGTCGGGAGAGGCCCGCAGCAGGACACAGCCCAGAATAGGTGTGGCTCTTGGGTGCTCGGCACCTTCCGGCCGCGTACGTGGGCCGAGGGCGGCCGACCAGGGAGCCGTTTGAAGGGGATTATGTGACTGGTTGGTTGACCCCACGTGTGGGTCTGTGACTAAAAGATCCATTTGATGAGACCCGCCTTTCTTCTTCCTTCATAATTAACTGCCTCTTGGTTGTTGAATCCCATGAATCATGACACGAAGATGGTAATTGTCTCATAAACTCGAGGTGGTCAAGCTGAATGCCATTTTCATTAATGTGGTGCTACCCTGATCATAATTTTAAAAAAATTAAAGTGGGGTTGGTCTGGGTCTTAAACCTGGTAAGATTTTTAGTTTTTAATGAGGAGCTGGAAGGCATGGCACATCCTTCTCCAGCCGAGTGAAGGTACATTTGGGAAAAAATCTCTGCAGTGCTCAGGACAAGGCCTGCCCTGCACAGGATGTGCCGGGGTCCCTGAGGAGGTCCTGGCCTCCAGGGTGAGGTGTCATGATTTGACTGGGTTCACGCCCTCGTGGCAAACGCCCCCCCCCCCGCCGCGATGGGCCTGCATCTGCTTTCATGGCATCCATAACCCGGCCACGGGGACCTGCGTTGCAGGTGTTGGGGATCCCCGTTTTGCTTGCTGCCAGGATTATAAATCAGAAATTTCAGGAGGCCCTGGGCTGGTCTCCAAGTCCTTCCAGAGCATGCCTGCGTTGTCTGTCGAGCTTTCGCTCAAGTGAAACGCTCCCCATGGGTGGCCACGGCCCTGTATGTCACAGACTGTCGCTCGGTGACACGGTGTTTGTCACGGAGCACCCAGTCTGCTCTCTCCTGCGTGGGCCCCCCCACGAGCCGGACGGTAAACGCAGGGGGGGAAAGGCAGGGAGCGCTGGGGTCTGATAGCATTTCCAGGTAACTGGGAACTAACGCTACAAACTTCAAATTACATTCTAAATAAGTGTTTATGCGCAACCCATCCCCTAAGGGGGCAGAGGGGTCGTGCCTCCATGTGTCTCTGTGTGGACTGCGACTGCCTTCTTAGGTGTAGATGAGACTTTTACATGAAGGGTGTGGTGTTGCCTAGAGGCCCGTGGAACTTTCTGGTCTGGGGGGAGGGCAGAGACTCTCCCTCTCCCCAGACAGCTCTGCTGAGAGGGTGGGCACAGCACAGGACTCTGACCCCACACCTGACCTTGCACCCGACCCTGCACCTGACCTTGCGCCGGGGCCCGACCCTGCGCCAGACCCTGACCCTGACCCTGCGCCTGACTCTGACCAGACCACAACTGAGTCAGGTTGCAGTCTACATCTTGTCTTTTAAAAAGTTTGGCTGTCCTCAGGAAATTTCAATTTTAAAGTAGTAACACAGAGACAGGTCAGAATACAGGATTTCTATTATTTTTTACAAACCCTAATTAACTGAAAGCGCTAATTAAAGGGACCTCTGGTGGTTCCTCAGAGAGGGCAGCGGGGCAGAGAGGAGGATGAAGTTTCCACCTGTGGGGGCTCACAGCCGGGGTCCCCCGAGAGTCAGCGAGCTGGTGTGTGTCCCCTCCCAGTGGGCGTTTCTGTGAGGAGCCTCTGGTTTTGTCCCAGACGGACGGGCATGGCCTCGTTGTGTCCGGCCTGGAGGGAGACCCCGGGAGCCGGGGCTTGCCCCCCACAGTCCGCGGAGCAGGGGCCATGCCCTCCCGGCACCCTCATCTCGTCGTGAGCCCACGGCTTATGTTAGTGAGACGTCCTGCAGCAACCCTGCGATGTGGGGCCTGCCCGCCGTCCCTTCCCGCGTCTCAGATAGGAAGATGAGGCGGCAGAAGGCACGCCGCTTGCCCAAGGTCACAGGACAGCTGCTCCTTCAGACCCCAGCACAACAGAAGCTGCCGGAGCAAACCCTGAGATGGAGAGCTGGTCCCGTAGGAACCTCAGTCAGCGAGCTCGCGCCCCAGCAGCGGCCGGGCTGCAGGGAGGTGCAAACGGCAGGTGAAATTCTCTTTGGACACGTGGGAAGCCGGTGGGCACGGGTGGGCTGTGGATGGCAGCTTCCCCTGGAGCCTCAACTGCGCAGAAAACCACGCCAACAACTGCACTGCCGACCAGACAGACAGACGGCCGGCGCTCCACCTCGTGCTCCCAGGACAGCTGACCCCAGTGGAGCACGACCGCGGGGCCCCTCTTCTCCCGCACTGCGGCCGCTGACTCCCTTCCCTCCAGACGACCCCGGCAGGTCTGCAGCGCCTCACCCCAGAGACCCCCGCCCGCCAGCTCCCATCCCCCCGAAACACCCCGCAGACGTCGTGGGAGCTCCGGGCTGGGCCACGAGTGGAGGGGGCTCAGGGCCCCGCGGGTCCCACTCTGCAGTCCTTCCTGGGGCCTGGGACTGATTCATGCGCGTAGCCAGAGCTGAGCGACTTAGTACTTGCTAGTCATGGGCCAGGCGGTGCTGAGGGCGAGTTCTGAGCCCGTGATCTTCCTCAGTCCTCCCAGGAACCACGGGCTTGGTTTCACAGATGAGGAAACCAGGACTCAGAGAGGCTAGGTGCTTTGTCCGCGGTCACACGGCCCAGAGGTGCCGAAGCCAGGACCAGAGTGAGGCACTATCCCTCAGGTGCTGGAGCAGGGGAGTGATTTTCTGGAGCCCAAGGAGGAGGAGAAGGCAAATGTGTCACAGCACGGGTCTCCTGAGCCCCAGTTTCTAGGCGGAGTCTCTGCTCGGACAGCCCTGAAGACCCCGCTGTGCACATCTCCCTGGCATCCAGCCCCTTCCCAGCCCTCGGAAAGCCCAGAACAGCCCCCTGGCTGGGAAAGGTGGGAAAGAGAGCCACGGGCAGCCAGCCGCCCACAGAGGCGGGGGCCTCACAGGCCTCCAATGCACAGTGACTCCAAACCCAAGAACCCACTTCCAACCTAACCTTCCTGTCAGTAAACCTGTCATCACCTCTGCCTCCAGACACTCCTTTGTCTCAGCGGCTCGTATGCTCATTATGCAGAAACGGGATAGCAGTCAGCCCAACGCCAAGGTCCACCCGGGCAGGGGCGCCTACCTTTACCTGGGTGTAAGGGTGTGACGGAAGAGGCCTGGCCTCTCTGTGGAGGCCGTGGGCCTCCTCGCCTCGGAGACACTCCAGCTCTGCAGGTGAGGGGCCCTCCCCAAGCAGTGCCCTCACTCTAGGCTACACTCAGGCAACGGCCACACTATCGGGGGGCCACTCTCGAACCAAGGTGCCTGGGGAGGGGGGTTGTGCACTGCCGTTGGATACAGGCTGGGGACTGTTTCTTCTTGGAACCTTCCTTCTGTTTTTGAGAATTTCATTTTTCTAAAGAGACCTACAAGGAGTGCCAGCACTGAGTAACGCTGCGGAGCGCTCGGCCCCAGGTCGCAGCCCCACGGGGCCCTGCAGCGCGTCCGGTCAGCCACAAAGTCACCTGTCAGACGAGGAGGTCTGCGTGGACGATTACTGCCTCTTCAACTCCAAAATTCTGAGCTTTCTTTAGAAATACCTTTGACCTCACCGAGCCCCTGCGAGTTTGTTCTGGTTTAGAGATTTTTAATTTTTATTGCACTAATATCTGCTGATGAACAACCGAAGACTTTCTCTATAGTGGGCACCACACGGGCGTCTTATGGTAACGAGACTGGTGCTTCCATTTTTCAAGTGGACACACTCGAGCTCTGAGACCTTGCATGGGAGCCCGCCGTGCACACTCCCCTCCACCAGCAGAGGGAAGAACGGGAATCCAGGGCTTGTGGCCATCCTCCCATCCCCCCACACATTTGCAGGGCGGTCACCTGGCTGGTGTGACCCTAGCTGGTGTGACATTTGCTTCTTAGTGACAAAATCTCAACCATCCCGAACCTTCCTCCCCAAAGGCGCTCCTTCCCGGGGGACACATTCTGCACTCTCCTGACCGATGCTAGAGTTGTCTTTATGCTTCGGTCGGAGCTACTATTTATTCTTGCAGATGAACTATGTGAAACCATAGCAGCTGGTGCAGAAACGTCATTTGGTATGCTTTCTCCAAAATTAAGTAACATCCCACGTGCATCCAGGGGAAAGAAGTGGTTACTATTACCACATACCTGGTTAGAATTACCCACCGTGTCTGGGGTTGGTTGGTTGGGTGGTTTTTAAGATTTTGAGCAAATCTGGCTGGGTTTTTTAAATGAAACCGTTGTCTGAGCACCATGCGTGAGCCGGCAAACCCTGAGGACGTTGGGGGCCCAGCAGAGGTGCAGCCTGGCTTTCTCCCTCTTCCCTTCCGTGGTCCGCACGGCGGCCCTTTGTGTGAAGTTCACCTGTCTCTTCGGGATGCCCGCAGCCCTGCTCCGTGAGACCCGCTGCTCTGGCGGGTGGAGGGGCCCCTCTGCGGACTTGTGCTGGGTGGTACGCACCGTCTGGCTCCAGGCGCCCGAGCTGTGCCTCCCAGGGGAGCTGCGCTGAGAGAGGGGTCTTTTCTCTATGGTGGCAGATGCCTGATGAAGGTCTTTAACACCAAGGAGAAGGGCAGCTGCGTGAAGGATAAGGAACGCGTGTAAGGGTTCCGTGGGCTTTAGCCAGCACCCTGGGGCGTGTCGAGCTGGTGGGGGCAGCGGGGTGCAGCACCCCCCGGGTGCCACCCCCAGGGAAGGGAGGAGCTCCTGGCAGCCATGCAGCTCACCAGCATCTTTCCCCGTGAATGCATTTTTACTTCCTCTCTTGGCTCAGAGTCTCTTACGGAGTTTTTCTTGCTATCATTTTATTTTGGTGGCTCAGGTTACAGTGATTGTTTCAGGGGGCAAAAGGCTGGACTTCATCAGCTCAGGATGCAGGTATTTTGCCAGTGAGAAGTTGCGGGGGGGGCGGTCCTGGCCGACTCTCTGGTGACAGCCAGGAGCTAGTGCACGGCGACACCGGGGTCCCTTGCTTCTGAGCGCTGCCCCCACCCGCGTGTTCAAACACCGCTGCCCTGCGTGGGGTCAGCCAGGACCCTGTAGGGACCCAACAGCAGCTCTGTTCGGCTGTTATACTGAGGTTTTCCTTTAAATCTAGAGACTTTGTCTTTGGGGGTCTAGGCAGAGAAGCAAATCCTTTTCCATTATTAAACCACATACTTTCTTTTTCCATGTGATTTTATCTGTCCTCTCTCGTGTGAGCTCTCATCAGTTTGGGTGTTGTTTGGGAGAAAAAAGGGAAGAACCAAACAGAGGTTGTTGTTTTTTTCCTGAACACCTGAGCATGGTACCAGTTTCAGAGCACGGTGTGAAGCCCTGTCCGTGACCGGTATTCTAGAAAAAAAGGAAGGTCGGCTAGCTCAGCCGGCACGTTGCGTCATTCCAAGATAGTCCCGCGTCCCCACCCAGCGGGTCCAGTGCCCTTTCCCCGGATCTGCGCGTTTGTGTGTGTGGTGCCTGCACTACGTATGTGCACACGGGTGTATCTGCGTGTGGCTGTGTTACATCCATGCATGTGTGTGATATCTGTGTGTGCGCACGTGTACCCGTGCATGTGTGGAGTATCTGCGTGTGTGTGTGTGCACGTGCGCATGGCCTCAGGGCAGACCCCTGTCTGCCCCTCGGCTCTCAGGTCGGGCAGGGCTGGGAGGTGAGGCCGTGGGCCGTGGGGGCAGTACTAACCTGCCCTCGCTGTCTCCCAGGAGCTGTGCCGGCAGCGCATGGCCGTGCGCACATCGGAGCGCCCGGAGGCCCCGCACGCGTCCCGCATCAACAGCGTCTCGTCCCAGTTCAGCGAAGGGCCGGTGCCCAGCCCGTCCGCACGGAGCAGCACGTCGTCCTGGTCTGAGGAGCCTGTGCGGTCCAACATGGACATCTCCACCGGCCACATGGTCCTGGTAAGGCCCGAGCTCCTCTCCGTCGGGAATCGCGGCTCAGACCGTCTCTGGGAGGGGAGCAAGAGCAGGGGGCACTCACAGCGCCCTCCCACCCACACACACGTCCCCGGGATTTTCCCACCGCACACCCAGCCTGTGTCAGAAGTGTCAGCAACAACGTGCCGGCCACCAAGGCTGACCTGGGCGGGCAGCTGACCGGCAGGATGAAAGCCCAGAGTGTCAGGGCACCGCCGATTCCGTCCTCCCGGTTAAGTGAGGTGAGCATGTGCACCCGCACACATGCCTAACCACGCGTGGGATTCTGCCCTGGGCACTCTGTTTTCACTGGTGGAATGCACATTGGTGAGCGCCTACTGTGTGCACTGCCATCGTTCAGCCTCTGACCAGGAGACCGTCGTGGCATCTTCTCTCCGTTGCAGATCTCACGGCGTGGTTTGGGGAGTCAGATGTCCCTCACTTGCTGCTTCTACTTAACGGTGACGGGGGCAGAGGTGGGGGCTCAGAGCCCTTGTGGGGGGCCCTGCCGTAAACACCTGCTCCTGCCTGTCTGGCTCCCTGGCCTGTCTTCCCCAAACCCAGTGTGGTCCTTGGAGGGCCGCGCGTGGAGAGGTGGTACGCTGCCCTGCGACGCGTGCGTGTCTGATTTTACTAAGGGAGACGTTCATAATTCGCCCTGTTCACTGCTGTCTCCTGAAGGCAGAAGAACACCACGCTCCTGGACCCTCAGGCCGCACGAGTCCACTGTTTCGTGGTTGCAGAGCTAAAGCAGCAGGCCGTTGGCCATGACTCTCCTCCTAGAGACAGAGTGTTCGGGGATGGCAGGCAGAGCCCGTCTCGTGGCTCCGTGACGTGGCGGCAACATTCCCGTCCAGTCTGTGTCCCAAGTGTCAATGTGGAACAGGCCCCAAGGGTCGTGTTTGTGGTCCTTAAACATTTATTTTTTTGTGGAAAGTTTCCTTATATGTCTATTTACCGACAATATAAGCTGGTGACACTGGACCACGGCCCCCAACGGCTTAGTCCACTTAGGCCGCCATAAGGAACCACCGCAAACTGGCAGCTTGAACAGCAGAAACGTGCTTCCTATATAGTCCTAGAGGCTGGAAGCCCAAGATCCAGGAGCCACAGCAGCGTGGGTATCTGGTGAGGCCCCTTCCCTGTTCCGAGCTCGCACCGTCTCGCCACATCCACCTGCCCCTTCCCACGCTCCCACACCACAGCCACCAGAGAATTCCTTCGAGGTTCCCTGCCCCGGCCTCTGCTCTCACATCCTGACCCCGTGGTAGAAACATGGTCTGTGCACAGTCGACCTACGTGTGTGTGCGGGGGGCGGCTCTGAGCACTTTCTGCTCATGCAGGAGTCCTGACTCTCTGTCCTCTGACCCCACATGACAGACGGGCTCAGGAGCTCTGTCCACCCTGTGCTTATCTTCATCCCAAGCACTTCCACGGGTGCAGAGCCCAGAGGCCTGGAGCCACACGGCATAAGCAAACAACTCAGCATTTTTACAAAAACTCTCACCCGCTAAGGGACTCATCTTTTAGGCCCTGACATTAGTCCATTCTCACGGGGCAGGCCACAGAGCATGCCGTGGTTAGAACGGAGTCCCGGTCAGCAGGAAGTGGCACTCTCCTTACTGGTTCACGAAGGGCCCCCTCCCTCCGTAGCACAGCCTGTAGAAACCTACGCGTGTCACAACCTCAGAACGTGCCGGAATGCCTGACCTTCTAACTCATTAAGGCGACAAGGAAGATAATTCTTGGGTGATCATCAGCCCGACCCTCCGTGAGGAAACTTTCATGTTTATCAGACAGCTACATGATGATCTTCCTGAACTACATGCTAAGGATTCAAAGACCATCAGATAAATTATGCGAGGTCCAGGCACATCCCAGGAACCAGCTCCTCCACGAGTGTGCCATGCAGATGCGACATCTTAACTTACAGGTGTGATGGAATCCACGGCAAGGCTCTTTACATCTGGACAACAGGGCGGAAGCAAGGAGCGCCCCACAAAGTCAGAAGGGAGTTGGCTGAGTTACCTATGGCCAGGGTACAAGATGGGAGCGCTGTCTTCAGCAGAGGATGGAGAGCGTGTTTGAAGCAATCAGTGGCATGGGAAGTTAAATAGCCAAATGTTGACCCCTCGTGCCACAGTACTGTCAGGAGCGGCTGACCTGGGGGCAGTGCTGACCTAGAACCAGAAGGCAGGGCTGACCTACAGTGGAGCTGACCTGGGGGGGAGGGCACTGATCTAGAACCAGAGGGTGGGGCTGATCTAGAACCTGGAGGCAGGGCTAACCTAGAAAGCAGGTTGACCTAGGGTGAAGCTCACCTGGGGGCGGAGCCCTCAGACCCCAGCCTCCTTGGATCTGGTCACTCTCCGCAGTAGAATCCTGGGCTACCTGTGCAAGGCGCTGTGATCTCCTGCCTGGAAAGCCATAGGAATAGAATTCTAGAAATAAATGCTCCACCCAGCAAGTGACAGGACCCTCCGAGAGGAAACAGGTGGCCCGGGGTTTTGCATGGAAGAAGGGCTTTGCTGATGGGGGGTCAGGAGTGGGGGTCGCAAGCCATTACTCCGTGGTGACATCACTGATGACCCTCGGCACTCATTCCCAGGCAGCTTTCATGGGGAAGAGGCTGAGCCCCACATGCCCGAGGGGAGGGCCTGACTAACACCCCTGGTCAAGGGGCCCCGGGTGGGTGGACAACCCCCCGAGAAGTGAGTCAGGGGAGCATGTGTTGACTGAGGCCTGGAGACACTGTGGGGTCAGGACGTGAGAGGAGAGGCCGGGGCAGGGAACCACAGAGGAATTCTCTGGCCCCTCCCAGGAGCTGGTCTTCCTGCACAGACCCGGGGCATCAGAGCTGCCCTGCTGGGGCATCGAGGGGTCCGCTCGAGAACGGGGTCCTGGGAGGCCAGGTTCATGGACCCCACCCTTCAGCGAGCGGAGGGAGAGGGCAGTGGATGTGGGCCGGACATGGTCCTGGAGCCGTGGGGAGTGGGGACGCCGTGCACTGGCAGGACAGCTGGGAGCAGAACTGTGAGGAAGCAGCTGCATCAGGAACCTGGCAGGTCTCTGAAGAAATGTTTGCATGGGAGCTTGGCAGTGTTGAATCAGGGCCAAGTGCAGAACTCCGAGAAACACGGGACCCCGTGCAGCTGACCTTACGAAACTGTTAGAAACATTGTCACGTCTTGAGTATGTGAAGGGGGAATGCTGTGGGTAAGGTCAAGAATCACCTTTGCATTTAGTTTTTAAAGAGGTCTGTTTCCATATCACATTTGCCTCAGAAGTTGAGCTGCTTTGTAGATGCCAAGAGCAGGTCACTGTCCTGAGAGTCACTGATGGCCAGGAGCCTGCCGTGAAGCAGGCGTGAGAGCACGTGCAGAGGGAGGAGCCACGAGCAGCCGTGAGGGCACGTCTGCCCATCCACAGCACTCTCCTTCACTTCTCTCCTGAGTTCAGGGAGCGTGGATATTGGGGAAAAGCTGGCTTAATGCTGTCTCCATTATGACGTAAGGAATAGAGAACGTAATTCAGGAAAACAGTGCTGACTAGCCTCTTAAAAATACATCTGCATCCATGTCGAAGGTAAGGACTATGACCCTTGCATCCCGTTTATCCTTGGAGACAATGAGGCCGGAATGAGCATCACTGACGGTTTGTGTAACAGCCACTGTCCAGAAGCCATGCAGTGGGAGCTGACGCGTGCCCACTTCACAGATGAAGACCACGGGACGAGCGCTGTGAGAATGAACGTCCCGGCACCGGGAGGAAGGCAGAAAGGCCGCGTGTCATCGAAAACAGAGAGAACGAGCTACAGCAGGAGGTTTGGGGACCGAGGGCTGCAGAAGCCCTGCGCGGGGTGGAGAACGTCGTGTCCGCCATGGGGGCGGCGCAAGTGCTGGCAGAGCCCCGTCGCGCCCACCTCACCACCAGCACCCACCTCCTGCGTGGTTCATTCCAGAGCCTTGACTTCCAACGTTTGCACTTTGAGTGGGGCTCCTCTGACCATTCCTGTCCCACCAGCCTCCTCAGCTTAACGCTCCTTCATATTTGGATGGCACGAGTCATTGCTCACCTAGGAAGGCTGGCTGGAGAGGCTCAGACGCTGGGCTGGTGTGGTGGAGCGGGAGCCCACGGGGCTGCTGGCGTGGCCTTGGGCACCTTCATCCCGAAAACCAGTAGTACATCCTAGTCTTTCTTAAAGGACACGGTTCCGTAGCATTCCTTCCCTGGCCTGCTCTCTGAGGCTGGGGCGAGCGCCCACGGCACCGTGGCAGCCATCCTCACAGTGAGGGGACCGGCCCCTCCCCCAGAGCCAACACTATTGTAGGTTTTTCTGTGACAGATAAGGAGAACTGAACACCGTCCTTCACCTGACTCGGTGTCAGACATGGCTCCACAGGAGCATCCGTGACTCAACTCTGCTCATCTTCGAAGACCCATGTTTTTCTGTTATTCCATGTACTATAATGTATTTATTTTATACTGCTAAGGGTGATTTACACAATTTTCAAATTTTGCCACTTCAAACAGCATATGTGAAAATAATTGTAGGCTAAATTTCTAGAAGACCCTAGAGGAGGATGCCCTTCATTTATTTTAAGAGGTATCAACAAACTTCCTGCCAAAATGTTTGACTAACTGACACTCCCACCAACTATGTAGAAAATGGTGCCTGGGTCCCCAGACCCTACTCAACCCTGGGTACTGGCCACCCTTCATCTTTGCCACTGGTGTGTGGAAAATGCTATTTTAAGAAATGTTTACATTTCTCTCGTGCATAAGATTGAGCAACTTTTCCTACATTTGGGAGCTATTGATCCTTCCTTCCAAGAATGGCCTCACAAGTGTCCCTCAAGGGCTGCAGGGCCACCAGCTTCTGAAGCCCGCCGAGGGCGAGTCCTGCACATTTACAAAGTGCAAGCCACGGACACCAACAAGAGCATACCGCCCTCGACACCGTAGGGAAACGAAGTGACTCTCGTCTCTTCTTTGTATGGCCGAGGAGCAAACCGTCCCCCCCCCCCCCCGTGAGAGAGGTACTGCTATCGACTGATCCGGATAAAGTTTGCATAAGAACAACAAAGGAGAACCCTCTGAAAAGTTACCTGGGACTGAGATTGGCGCCCGCAAGTTGGAAGGTAGCAGGCTCCGTGCCTCAGGACGTGTATCTCCTGTGCGTGGGAATGATACACCAGTGTTGTGAGCCAAGCAGGGCGCATTGTTTCAGCTTCTAAAAATAACTTGCCCAGTGACAGGCCTCAGTCTTTCCCATTTCTGTCATGTCCCCCATGTGCTGCGGGGGCTGAGCAATCAGGACTACAGCCCATGCCAGGCTCTGCACCCCCAGAGCTGTGCCAGGACCAGGAGCGGCTGCTAAACCATTCACGGAGCCTCCTCCCTCCAGGCATGGCCCACGTTTCCTTTTCCGAGCCGAGCCTCTGGCCCAATCGCTGTTACTCTGGGAGAAGGCAGCTCCGCAGGCACCCGGAGGTGCCTTAGGCAGCTGGGACATTGGCGACTCTCATTAGCGTGGTTTTGACACAAGGCAAAGAGTGTCGTTTCTGTTGTTCAGTCTTTATTGGGAGGCATGGGTTTATTATTTTTTTGATGGGGTGGTGTGATTTGCCGTGTTATTGTTAAAAATCTGCTTTACTGTTTAAACTGCTAGGATGATGCTAGAATGTTTTCCCTGCTTGTTAGACCTTCCTGTAGTGAGTAAATTGGGTAAAGCCGAGTAAGTAAAGTCAGGTGTCCAGTTATATTTGTTGAATTAAATTAAATATCAAACACTACATTTGGTAGTTAGTATGTCTATGAGTTAACGTTTATAAGGGGAAGAAATTGAAATCAATGCCCAAAACAGGGCATGGAGCATGTTCATTCACATATATGTGAACAGGAAACACTTTCTGAGTGCCCAGCAACCTCCTGGGGCTTCCCTCAAATCAACCTGACAGGATGAGCCGAGAAGAGATGCACATCCTTCTGGCCTATTCAGTTACCCCTACACCTCCCAGATTTGCAGACAGTGCTTGGGGGAATGCATGGCAGCAGGATTATTCCATGCCCAGGATGGAACGATGTGATTGTGTATGTACAAGTTACTGTGAAAAATTAACACCATCTAAAAAGTAGTTTTTGGAGTTGCATCAAGTCTGTGGTTCCACAAGTAACCCATACACAAACAAGCATCCGTTGAGTTTGCTCATCTTTGTGTCCTTAGCATTGAGCACAGCTCTTGGACATAGCAGGTATTGGATAAAAACTGTCTGAAATGCCCAAGTGAAGTAGATGATTAGTGTTTTGCCCCCAAGAAATGTAAAATCTATCTGAACTGAAGAGGGATGAACATCTAGAAAACACTGGACACGGCCAAATGCCAAATTGTGCTCTTTTGCTGGAAGACTTCTTCATCCTTTGTGAAGGTGTGGGGTGGCAGGGGAAGACTGAGGAGGGGAGCGGGCCCTGTGGGGTACTGGGCACAGTCATAGTCAAGGAGGAGTGGCTGTTTGGGGTGGGCGGGAGACAGCGGGCAATAGCACAGCTCCTGGGAGCCCTGAGTCAGTCCCCAGGGCTGGAGTCTATGGCGGACGAAGTAGGAAGTCAGTACGTAAACCTGGACCACATACCAGCCAGGCTGAGCACCCACGTGCAGGCTTGTGCGTGATCCTACACGACTGCTGTGGTTTCTTGAAAACAGGAAGAGCAACATTCACCTGTTCACTTGCTTGTGTTTGTTCGCTAGAAGGTGAGAGTATCTGTGGCAAACAAGCTGGGGAATGTTCTTAATTAATCCTCAGACTGGCATAACAGATTAGCCAACGGTCCAAGTCTAGTTAACGTTTTCTCATTCCTTTAAAAATCCTGTTGTCTTTGATGCCATAGCTGTTGAGAAGGCAGTTTGTGACTGGCCCAGGAGCTGCTTTTGCGGGTCTTCCCACTTTCTTCCTAAATCCTACCCCTTTGTTGTTCCAGGATCTTCCTGGGCCCAGTCTGGGTGCAGACCTCTTTTATTCTTACTTTTGCTCCAGCTTTAGTATATTCCTCTGTTGGAGAATCCCAGTTGTGCATGGGTCCTCAGAAAGGACAAACCATTCACAACTGACACGTGACCGTCTGTGCTCTCTGCTCTCGTGGAAGCATCCAGGGCCCGTGTGCTCCCGTGGCCCTCACGTCTCTTCCACATGTCTTCCACATGTCTTCCACATGTCCTCTTGTCACCCCTCTTCCCCGTATTCCAGGGGACTCCCTCGGGTCTGTTGTCCAGTTTGCACAGTTTCTCTTCAGCAGCGTCTAATCAATATGTGATCACCCATCGCATTGATAATTACCAGGAGCCTCTTTTTCATTTGTGGTTGATCTCTTTATTCTTTTTTGAATCTGCCTGCCATATTGTTCTTCTGTCTTCAGTCCCACTGCAATATCTTCAATCATTGTAAATGCATTATTTGATTATTTCTGCCTAATGCTTCTGTCATCTAGGTTCTTCTGAATCTGATCCTACTTTTGATGTGTTTGCTGAGTTGCTTAGGGGAGTTTGTTGTCTGGTGGGTTCTGTAATTTCCATCTTTCAGAATTTTGTGAGACCATATTGAGGGTGTTTAAGTTGAGAGAGGTTCTGGGGTCACTTTGCCAGATAATCTAGGCTCCCATTAAACCGGGACCATCTTTGTATCAGTTCTTTACCTGGATATTTTCAGGCCATCCACATATTGTAAATTTGAGCCTCAGTCTAGATGAGGCCTGTGGTCCAAACACCTTCCCATTCTAAATCCATGTGGAAACAGACATGCTTTCTTGTGGCGTAAGCAAGCCCTTTCCCTGGGACTGGCGTCTTCCCAGGGTCCTGGTTTGGAGGGGGCTCCCACATCCACCTCCTTACCTTCTGCCTTGCCCCCAAGACCCCACGTGGACAGCAGATCCACGACCCTCGGTCTGAGGTGCAGGAAATTGTACACCCTGCCCTCTCTCAAGGGCTGGCGGCCTTCAGGTCATGAGCTAACCACTTCACCCTCCTCTTCATTCTGGATTTCTGAGGATTTCCCTTGATCTTATGAAAAGCTGACTGTGCCATTTATCCAGCATTTTACATGTCTCATAGGGGAGACTCTTCAGGTCTCATGTCTCTGGGAACATAAGACTTAAAGCAAGTTAAACAAAGGGAACGCAGGGAAATGGTGCTTTGCTGTTTGCTCTCACACCGCCTTGACAGTCGTGTCTGAGAGCCAGCTTCATGCTCTGCACCACGAGGAAGACATGTAACGGTGGCAGGCTCTTGTCATCCAGACTGGTTCCCACACTCCCCCCTTCCATCTGCAGGCGAAGGGGTCACCTGCTTCAGGAAGTGCTCACACACTGTGCGTCCAAAGTAAGCCGTTGGTGGGTGTGCACTGCCCGGAGCCTTGGACCCCTAGGGCCAAGGGCGAGCAGTCTCGGAGGAGTCCCAGATGGCACCCCTCTCACGGTGACGATAAAGGCAGCTGTCGACAGGGGTGGCTCTGGGCTCCGTGGCTGGCTCGCGGGGCCAGGAGAGCGGGTGGTGTGACACCTGACAGCGCACTCTCACTTCACCCATCAAACCTTGAGAACTCGTGGGCGTGTGCCACGGGCAGTCCTCGGTCGGATTGGCAGTTGAGCGGGGAAAAGATTAAAAATACATTTGATAGTCTTATCTCTAACTTTTCACCCTGAAAAGTGAAGATAATTTTCAATAGGTCAACTCAGTTCTCTTTTCTCCTTCGAACTCCTCATTTCGAAGGCACTGAATGAGAACCTGGCCCGCCGGCTCCCAGCTGTGGAGGCTGATGACTGAGCCCTGCTCTGCTGCGGTCCCCGCCACGGTGCAGCCGTCCCTCCCCCCGCCAACCCCAGCCCCGGAGCAAGAGGGGATTTCTGGCATTTTCGCCATGGGCTCTTCCCCATTCCTGTTTATTGCTCACAGCATGTAGCCTGTTGGTTCTAGGAAATTAAAACTCAAAGAGGTTCTGGATCCAAGGAGCACTCTGAGAATTTCTGCAATTGTGTCCTAATAACATGCTGCTACAGGATCCAGCATTTCCCATCCGGGCCCTGGGAGAGAAGATTCCCTCACATCGCCCGCTGGGACACTCTGTTCCTCCCGAGCACTTCATCAGGAGGTCACGGCGAGTCCTCATTGTGGGTACAGGGCGCCCAACGCTGCTTTGCCACAGGGGGCTGTCAGTGCTGCAAGGCACCCGGCCCCACCCCCTCCTGGCCGGGGGTCTCCCCTCAGACCCCTGCGGTCGTCTGTGACAACGGTCTCCTCCTGGCCCGCTCCTGTCAGGCCGCTGAGGGCAGTGCTGGTGGGCCCTTGAGAGAATCAGCTCCTGTAAACCTGACGTGGAACTGGCCGCGGGAATTGCGTAGTTGACCATCCATTCAGGAAGGTGGGTGGACAGCCATGCAACACACGAATCTGCTGCCATGCAGCGTGGGGAGGCAGCTCTGCAAAACCTGCTTCTGCAGCACTCCAAGAAACCAGCACCACCTGAGTCACGGATGCCGGCGTAGACGTGGTGGCGGCCCTCGGGCACCCACAGGTCCACAGGTGTCACTGATGCTGCTTATTTGGGAGACCCTGTTTTTCTACTCGAATTTGTTAACGGAAGGGCTTCTCAAGGTTTGTTTATCCTAGAACTGCATTTCGTGACTTGTTTCCTCTTGTACCCCACCTTTCCTCTCCACTCTGGAATCCAGCCTTGGTTTCCTGCTGAATTTTGTACATGAATGGAATTTCTCAGTAACTTGCAGCTTTAAGTATTTTTCGTATGTCAAAGGGACATGGTTGCAGCTGAAATCAAATTCTGATTTTCTCATTTAATAAAGACTGTGTATTAATTTATATCCATGGAAAATGGTTGTAAAATTATTTGCACACACATTCTTTCATATTGTTGAAGTATCTAAAAAAATAAGTAGAAACGTAGCTTTGTCAGATGCTTCCTTTTCCAGTTAAACTGTTCTGACTTCTATTCCACATTCAAGTCTCAGAAATGTGAACTTTCTTTGTAAAAGTTAACATCAATGTCTGTGCTAAACTGTAGTCAAACTTGGATTTTACAGATGGAATGATTTACTTATTGCTGAACACAGAGACTTAAAACGGGGGAGGAGAGAATGGGGGACCGCCGGGGTCCTGTCATCTTCACGAAGTTTCTTCTGACTCCCAGCGTGTCGTTGGTGGAAGTTAGACTCCTTAGGAGTAGGTTCTTGCTTAGAAAACAGTTGTTTCGAGAGCTCAGAATGCCATGGGTAGACATTTTAAACTCTTAAAAAGCAGAAGTTAGTAGAAATATCATAAAGCTGAATTATCTTTTCTTTAGACTTGTGTTAATTAAAGGAGCTGCCGATGAGCAGACGGGTATTTAAAATCGCCACGTTGTCAGTTGTAGGGTTGTGGTGCGGGGGGGATTGCTGGTTGTTGTTACTGTCTGTAGACCAAAATTACAAAAAGAAGAGAAACACACAAAAGATATTTGGTAAAGGCAGGTGGTCTGGATGAATAATGTTCCTTTCATTAACATATTTCCCTTATTAACTGTATAATTAATTGTACATAGCCCAGGGAAGCTGTGGAAATTGCATTTTGAGATGTATCAAAGCGGACTTATGCTTCAGACTTGCATGCAATTTACCATTAATGAAGCCAGAGATGGAAGCCTCAAATCTATAATTATTACTTACTGTTTGAATGACAAGCAAAGAATTTTATCAGCAGAGTTTTAAATGAAAGGGGATTAGCAGCTAATGTTGAAATTGTTAATCTTTCTTATGAAAATAATTTTGAAGAAAATGTTTTAGCGGAAAGAGAGGTTTGAGGAAAGCGTGTGCCATTAAAACAGCTACTTTCTGTGACTCCGTATGCATTTGTCCCCGTTGACAGCGGGGTGCAAATATTTTTGAAGGTGAATGAATATTTTATAGGATCCAGAGCTGCTCATGCATTCCAGGAATGGATTATGCAATATTCCCAAGTATCCCAGCAAAGGTGAGAGAGTCTGTAAGCTAGCCAGAGAAAGGAGCCCGAGCTGAAAAAATTAAAATATATGAGAATGTTCTAAAAGAAACAGGAATTTGCTTAGTAGTATAGAAATCTGCCTTTCCTCCCTTCTGAATGCTCATGTGAGTTAAGATTATAAATAGTAAATATTGTTAAAAGAAAACTGTTAAATGGAGCACCGGTATCCATTTGTCCAGGAAGAGTCCATCGGCAACACTGCCATGGCTCTGTTACCTTCAGCTCAGGTGTCCCCCGCGCAGGCCCAGCCTTAGACAACCAGGGCTCTAAGACGGAGACGCAGAACTGTCGCACATTCTCAAGAGAGATTCATACGACAAATATTTGTTGACCACCGAGGCTGCGCCAGGCTTCATGCCAGTGGTGGGGAGGCTGTAAGAAGTAAAATAATTGGCCTATTGGGAGCCCCTAAAATGTATCTTACACTGATTTCTTTGTCCTGATTTTTCCCACTGAGCTGATGGCACAGACTAAAATACTAAGTTTATAGCACCATCTGGTTAGAGCCCAGTGTCTCTATGAACAGGGGAAAGGCCGTGTTTGGGTTTCTAGAAGCCCGGGAAGCTTGCTGTGGGGGGGGGACGGTCCCTTTTAGGGCCTGTGGCAAACCCCATGTCTGTTCGGGCTTCAGGTCATGCTAGAGCCACGCGCTGATGGCAGACAGGTGGGACGTGGGGCTCTGTGCTGGTTCTTCTTCGGAAACCCTGAGCTGCCCCCCGACACCACGTGGTGCCCAAAGAACACAGGCAGGTGGTGTTACGGGGTGCAGATGTGCTCTCTTTCCATTCCCTCAAAAGTCTTGTTTTCTCAAACCTGACGTCTTCTTGGTTTCAGTCTTTAAAAGATAAAAAATATATTTTAATGTGCTGATCCTATCATTCTGCTCCAATTGTGGATCTTTCATGGAATTGTTGTGTGTCATGTGGGAAGCAGCTCATGGCTGCAACGGTACCGTCCCGGCAGGGGTCCCCGGGTCGGCTCGTGATGCAGCGGCATGGTCCCGGCGGGGGCCCCCGGGTCGGCTCGTGATGCAGCGGCATGGTCCTGGCGGGGGCCTCCAGGTCAGCAGGTGCTAGTGCAGTGTTTCCCAACACCCAGGACACGGCAACTGGCTCTCCGCGGCTTCCAGCCCAGCCGTGCTCGCACACATTTGTCTGCATTGTAGAACTGCCTTACGTGTCCACGTATATCAGAGTATTCCAGGTTAATTTAGTTGACTGATTTTTACATTTTAAATTGTGGGTTAAGCTATTGGCTGTTGATTTTCTGTGGCTCTTTGGGCACACTGACAACCAAGCGGTGCCAGCAACTATCCGAGCATTTTGTCCATGCAACAAAAGCAGGGAGGTTGTTGGAAATACCAGGAATTTTGGTGAAGTTTTTCGGGTTTTACTCCAACTTCTGACTTAGGGTAGATGAGGGCTGTGACCTTGTTTCTCAGACCAACTCAGTAGGACCTTGCCCCGCTATGGTTGTGTGACAGATGGAGGGTTGAGCCAATTACAGAATATTTTACAAACTGAGTGGTTACAGAATTTTAGGAGTGTAAGGCAGAACAGCTTGGATAATCAAATGAGCAGTCTCTATCAAATAGACTAAAATCCTCTGATTTACTCAGTTAGTGAGTCCTGGCAGCTCCGCCTCCAGAATATATGATGCACCTGCCCCCTTCTCTGTGCTCTTTGCCCCCGCTGCTGTCCCCAAATGTCAGCCCCCGTGCTTTCATGTGCGGATGGCCCATCTTGTGCAGTTGGTCCCCGCCTGTAGCGAGAGTGACCTTTTAAAAGCATCTTTTCCATTATGTGCCTCCTTTGCTTAAAACACTCCAGTGGCTTCCCGCAGCTCTTACTGCAAACCGCAGACTCCCCCCGCGGGCGGCGGGCTCCCTTGTGGTCAGGGCGCTGGCCGCTGCCCCACCTCGCCCCTTTCGCTCCCGCCGCCCTGGCCTTCTCTCATGTTTCTGGACCCTGTCGGACCCTTCCCACCCCGGGCTCTCGCCCTGGCTGCCCAGTCTCCCTGTGATACCCCTCTTCCTTGATGATGAGCCCTTCCCATCCTGCAGGATGCCCTCAGGAATCCACTCATCAGAGGGGCCTCCCCTCCTGGGGTCTGAGCCTCTGCCTCCCACACCCCTCACTTAATCTCTGTCATGTGTTCTTACCGCTCTACTGTTAGCTGAAGTTATCTTTCTAATCATGTTTGTTTATTTGTATGTGGTTTGTTCTCCTCCTAAAGAAATCAGCCGCACGAGGACAGAGTCTTTGCTGGGTCCTCGGAACACACACATGCCCCGGCTCGGCTGATGCATTCATGACAACGTGAATAATGAATGAATAAATCCCTAAACCACCAACACCAGGGCAGGAGTATGAAATAGGAGTGAAGCTCTGGTCTCTCTTCCACAATTAGAGGAGACATTCAGCGTTCACTCATAATGCCAAGGAATCTCTTTGCCCTAAATTCAAACATTAATACCTTTTTCATGTATGGAAAATGCAGTATAATTCTCTTATTTTCCATCACTCATGAGTATTCATCTTTGTATTTTGATCTCTGTTCATATAACCTTAACTCTTAAGATGCTAAATAAGATAATAAGATTCATAAAATTGTTTATTTAAGCTCGTCGAGCTCCTTGAAGAATGACAGCCTGCACAGGGCAGCACGACGCTGCCACCACGTGGGCTCCCTTCTCTGTCTCCCTGCGGAGCCCGCGTCCCCCCCCCGCCGCCCCCACGCACACACTGAGCACCGCGTCATGCTGGAGAACCTTCTCCCTTCCTCCGGTTTAGTAAGAGTAGGTGGTAAGGACAGAACTGCTTCTTTCTTAAGGTTTATTATTCGGAACCTTCCTGGGACAGGTGTTCATTATTAACAATTTCCATCGAGGTTTTAATTGTAAGTGTTCATCAAGTTGTGGTTTTCTTCTTCTACAAATCTGTCAAGTAATTGCTAGTGCAAGTCACACACTTATTCGATGAGCGCGTGTCTTTAGCACAGACGGGGTGTCCTTCAGCACATCGCTGATCTATGTCCAGCACCCCTGAAGACCACCCTGTGATGGGGTTAATTATTTATGGATTCCAGGAAATGCCCCCATAGGCTCTTCCACCACTGTTCAAGACCTCTCTTTTGTCGATATGACTCTTTGCAATTCTGGACCTTGTTCTAGATGCAGAATACCAAGACCCAAAATTATAATGAAGCTCCCAATTAGTTAGTTCTACATAATCAAGATTTAATTAGTTTTCATGTCCCCTTTAATAGTTGCTTTGCAGAGAGGCACCTTGTGTTCTCTCTGACCCTACAAAAGCACAGGGGACGCGGACCACGTCTCAACTCCTGCCTTGGAGACTCCTGCCTGGGGGGCTTCCCAGAAGTTCTTTGAAAAACATGATGTTTTCTTTAGAGCTTTTGTTTATTTTCCTAGTCCTTGCATGTGTTTTATTTTTCAATTACAAAAGGGATTTTAAATAAAGCAGAGAACCCAGTGTTCACAGCCTCAAACCCAGCACGTTTTCTCCTCTGTTCCTTCTGCACTTTGTTGCGTCGCTGTGTTCACTCACCTCTGCGCCTAAACTGCGTGTGAGCTGGGGACTTTCTCTTAAAGCCTTTCCACTTGGCAGCCTTTGAACTTTTCCCCACTGTTTTAACAATTGTACGCTTCTATCACCCCAGTGTGCTTGGTTACGATATAAAGAGTGGGAGTGCGTTTCCAAGTCATGTGCAGATAGCCCTGAGACCCGTTTTCAGGGGTTTCTGGGCTTCAGAGATTCTGCTTGGCCTCCAGAGCTTTCAGAGGGAGAATTTGGGGAAAATGACGTGAGTTCACACTTGCCAGTGAAGCCGGTTCTCCTGCCCACATGATGCTCCTGCTGGTTAACCTCACCAGGAAAAACCAGGCTCACTGCAAAGATATGTGGAACATTCCCTCCTCAAAATGAATTTCCACGGAAGCGATTTTCAAAATGTAATCAAAAGGAGGAGCACCACGAGTCTTGCATCTGTTCCTCATGCCTACGTCTTTAGGCTTTTTGTACACATGACCCAGAGGCTGAAGGCCAAACTGTGATTGCTTTTCCCAAGTAAACTCCATTTTGATAATACAGGAACATGCTTTGAGTTGGCCTCTCCTGGGTCTGCGGTTTGGTTTTTTGTTTGTTTGTTTGTTTTTTGCCATTTTTAAGAATAACATGTGTATATCTACTGGAGCCACGCATGTTTTAACCACTCAGTGAGACCCAGCAGTCCCATGGCAAGTGAGAGGAGATGCAGAGGTGCGGGCGGGGTGTGGTACGGGACACGCTGGGCAGCCAGGCCATGCTCTTTGTGCAGGGCCTCACCCTGTGGCTCCGATTTATCAGAGTCAGGTGGCATTTGAATACAATCGTATGGTTCACAATTCCTGTTTCTAGCAAGTTTCTTCTAAGCGGAGAAATAACAAAGCTACCCTCTGATCATTTAACTAGATCTGCCCTTCTCTGAGTTTGAATGTACTACTTAGAATTTCTAATTTTGAATTTCAAATATCTTCACGGGCCCACTCATAACATTAATGAATAACATTGAGAGTGTGTCAGAGGCAGCGCTGTGCAGACGGGCAGAGCTCCTCTCCTCGCCAAGCCGCCAGCTGACACCGTGGCTCTGGCTGCGTAAGCTAAGTCAGGACAATGGACCCCATCGAGGTTCTCCTTTCATCTTTACATATTTTTTGCTTGGAATTCAAACGTCTTACTGTGGGAATTCAAACATTTAACATAAACATTCCCCTTTCATGTATTAATGAAGACAAGTGACAATGTTTTTTTTTTCTAAAGATTTTATTTATTTGACAGAGAGAGAGAGAGCGAGAACAGGAACACAAGCAGGGGGAGAGGGAGAGGGAGAAGCAGGCCTCCCGCCGATCAGGGAGCCTGATGTGGGGCTCGATCCCAGGACCCTGGGACCATGACCTGAGCAGAAGGCAGACACTTAACGACTGAGCCACCCAGGTGCCCCAGCAATGTTTATTTTTAAAGAGAAAAAAGTTCCTCCCTTTGCCCAAATGGCAGCAGAAGCAGCTTACTCCTTGCTTTTAAAGGCATTAATCTACCTCTACCTGATTTTAAAGCACAAGCCCTCTGGTCTTCTCACAAGGAAGGGAAATGTAAATGGGTTGTATTCTTCACTTTAACAAATGGTTTGATTGTCACATCAGTCAAGTCATGTAATAACAGGCACCAAGGTAAAGAAAGGAATGGAAACAAAGCCTCCCTCATAAAAATCGGGTCTTCCAAAAGCCCACCTATCTTTAATAGGCCTTTGCCACAGCGGGCAGATGCTTGTTTCTGGCAGCACTGTCGTAAAATGAAGTTCCACCGAGATGCTCTCTACTTGTTTCGTATCTGAGGACCCACACAGCAGGTGTCCGGACACCTGCGAGGACACTGTTTCCTGCTGCCGTTGACGGTTTCTGTATATATTGACTGGGGGGACATGGTAGGGAGTGGATGCCGTTTCACTTATCTGTCCATCCGTGATCCTCCATCCTCATGAGCATTGGTGTTCCTGGAAAGGGATATGTTTCTGCTGTTCTCCTTAGTAATAATGAATCCACTCTCACTGCCCAGCATCTCACCTCTTCCAATGCTGGCGTAAGAGATGCTAAAACAACATATAATCTCTGACGTTTAGCGGAGCTAAACTTTGCTGTCCCTCAGGCTCCAGCCAGCCACTGCATGCAGATTTGGCAGAGCACCTTCGGCGGCTGCGATCCGGGAGGCCCTGGACGAGCCCGTGCTGCCCTGTGGACGACCCCTGACAAGTCTGCACACTCCATTATCCTGGCGTTCAGAGGCAGACGGCAACTCTGCCAACTGACGTCAAAGGATGGATGTGGGCTTGTTGCATGTGGTGAAACAGAATAGTTTTTGTAAGTGGGGTTATTTCCTTAGTGATCTGGAAATGGGTCCCGGTGTTGACACCAAACATAAAACGGTGCCCGTGAAACAGTCTCCGAGCAGGACGCAGTCTGAGGGTGCTGAGTCAGAAGCGCCACAGGGTATTAGCACCCGCTTTCCACACTGGAAAACATCTTTTAATTAGCAGCTTGATTTCACACCTTCTCTTATACTGGCATTTTCCAGTGAGTCCTCAAGACTGGCCATGAAATACCTCCCTCGCTAGGCAGTGATCAACAAAAGGGAACAAGGCGAGAGGAGGGGGTTGAGTTCTGGAACCATCCCCGATCTCACAGTCTGGTGGCTGTGAGCTCAGCATGGCAATCTGAGCACATGTTGGCTCTATCCACACAAGGTGGAAACTGAGTTTTTGAGGAAGATGGCTGTCCCTGATGACAGGATACGACTCTGAGTCTAGGAACTATGTGCTTACTGGTGCTTGCTTGTTATCTCCCTCTGTGGCGGTATTTACGCTGGTGTCGTGCCCGCCACGATGCCCCCGGAATTCTGCATTCAGGCTGCACTTGGTGTTTGCTTTCTCTGCAGACTCACTGTGTCATATTTCATTAGCTCATGGGAATGTCCCCAGGACGCACAGTAAAGTCACAGAATATGGATGACAATTTAAGTGATTCCCTCTTTTTTTAATGAAGAGCTGAGACCTGCCATGATCACCACCTCTCCGCATATATACACATTATAGTTCACAAAGCGACTTCACAGAGCGACCCAGTCAACCCTCGGAACCACCTTCAGGAGTACGAACTATGATTCCCATTTTTACATAGCAATAAATTTAAGGGTCAGTGAGATGAGGTGGTTTGCCCAAAAGTATAACCAAAAAGTAGCTATGTGGGGACCAACTCTTTTTGTGAATTACATTGTTAAGAAGTCTTTCAAAATCCAGTCCAGTGCCTACTCCATTTTACTGCTTTCCAATTCAGCAAAAGCTCCTTGAGGCTTTCATAAAGGCTTTGGGGACAGAAGCTACAATCAGCTCCTGAAGATACAAAGTGCTCTTGTGATTATTAATAAAACCCCATCATGTTCCAGAGCATCCCAAATGCTCCATATTTTTAAGAAATCACCTTCTTGACCTCACGGTGTTGACAATTTGATCAGAGAACTTAACTGCAGAAAATATTTAAGCTACCTTGACAAATTGTGGACATGTCTCCAAGCAATAACATTTTTGTCCCAAAGGTTTGGGATTCTGTGTAAAATCATCCCATTAAATGTGGAGGCCAGTCAGTTTGTCTGAAACACAGATGCTGTGTCATCTGGTGGCACATAGTCCTTGTGACCCAGAAAATGTCTGTAGGCTTCCTACCAGTGATCTAATAGCATGAGCTAGAAAAAGATAAGAGATGAGGAGTTAAGACTCATATGAAGAAGATTAAAGAGGAGAACCTCTGATTGGGTTCCTATCTCATAAAATAGGGCTAACGAAAGCTGGTGTCGTTCTCACTGGGCAAAAAACTCAAAAGAAATGCTGGCTCATCTTCAACCTGCTCTACTTGCTAATGCCACGGAGCCTGAGGCCGGTGTCAGCCGGTGTGTCCCGGTTACTAACTCGGAAAACCCACATTCTGGAAGCTGCCTGCTTTTTCCCACAAACAGTTTATCTGGGGATTATCTTTTCTGCAAGCCCATTAAGTCTAGGTCCCAGGAAAGTATCAGAATTCAAGAAGGTTTAGACAGCTCCCCACTCAGGACTGATCTAAAACCAGCTTGAGTAAAATTCCTCCGAGGGAGTTCTTCCTGCCAAGAACACTTCCACAGCCTCTACCTCTGCCACCCCAATATTAAGGTATAGTGAACAATTCTAAAAGAGTAAAGTCACGCTTCCAAACATTCCTTAAGAACCAGCAGTAGTGATCAAAATTAATTTACCTACACTTTTCAAGTTGAAGCAACTAATACTGAGCACCAGCTCTTCACTTCTTTTACGTTTTCAGCGTGCACATCACAGTGGGATCCCACCTGCATGTGGCTGGTTTCCTTCTAGTACTATTAACTAGTACTTTGCATATCTCAGGGCTTCTCTCATAAAGTTTCCATTCAGAGGAACTCACAAGAACCTGGAACAGGACTGTGTAAAGTGATGTGGGTGAAGCGGGTACCTAACCAGCAGATGCTCACAGCTCCTGGGACGACAGGTTCTAGAAGCATCCCTCATCACACCAGTAACGGCATGTATTACATCCTGAATGAGAGACACTTGCCCAGCGCACAGAGTTCACACAGTGACAGAGAAGACCGGGGGGAGACAGCACGGGGCCTGGACTCAGCAGGAAGAGCTAAAAGGGTTGGAGGTAGAGCTTTCTGAACTGCTGTGGTGCCTCCAAGTTTCTAAATATGTCATTACGTTGGGGTTGCCACAGGAGCATTAGAATGCAGCAGCACCTGCTTGGCGTGGATTGTAAAGATGCTGGCTGGATAACCCAGAAAGCAAGAAGGAGGTGAGGAAATAGACAATGAAACAAAAGTCCCTACATTACGTTTTGGGGCAGTTCTTCCAACTTCAGAAGATCCTAAGGCAATTTTTTTGGATGCCATCATTGACATAAAATGTTTATCAGTAGTACAAATTACTTCTAGAAAATTCCAGGTTATGAGCAGTCATCCAACAAATATCGACTGTGTGCCCAAAGCACGTGCCAAGTGAATGAGACACTGGCTCCATTTTCAAAAATCTTAATCTCGTGAGAGGAAGAATATCCTGACACCCCCAAGCTATAGCGCAAAGAAGAATGTGCAAAGACATAGTTTTTAAAATAGTAAGTGTCCGACGAAGAGGGTGGGGTTGTAGGAAATGAGGATCCGAGAGGCTGGCAGTAAGCACAGCCCAGGTTCACAAAGGAGATGCTGCTGTTGCACTGACCGTAAAGTCAGGGTAGATTCATTACAGAAGAATCAGCGTGAAGGAAATGTAAAGAGTGATGGTGATGTGGGGTGGGGGGTGGTCAGAACATTGGGAAATAGTCTTATTGGGATAGAAAGGAGCAGGTTAGTCAAATGAAGTTTGGACAAAGGGTAGTGCTAGTCTAGGCTCCACTGGTGGTTTTTTAAACGAGTGGTGTCTGGGGCCAGAAGTGGTGATCCGGTTGCTCTGTGAGTGAACTAGGAAGTGGACGTGAGGGTAGGGGCGTGGGGAGGAGGTTGCAGCAGGGAGCCAAGACAAAACAGCAGTGTCCCAGGCAGCAGACCCAAGCTTTGGTGCTGCATCTGGCTGCTGGGGGCTTTGGGCCAAGGGTTTAACGAATCTAGGCCTTGGCTTCTCCGAATATAAGATGAAAGTTTCATCTCAGCTTTTTGTCAACTCAGAGAAGAAAGTCCTGTAATATAGGATGTTGTCCAAAGCTGAAGCGATGGTGATCAGCCCTGAAAAAAAAGAAAAAAAGCAGCCCATGCACGTGCCAAGGAGAGTAGGGTTTATCAAAGCCTTATGGTTAGCTCTGAGTGGTGGAGTTATTAGTAGCATTTGTTTTCATTCCGCTTCCTTTCATTTTCTGTTCTTTTCTATGCATGCTACATGTGTAATAAAAATGTACGGTTTGTTTAAAAACTATGCCCTCCCACCATTACCACCATGCTCACTCTCACACACACACACATATATAAAACAAAAGTATTGGAATTCAGTTTTTAAAACAGCTCCAGCCACATGCTCACTCTGGGGGAAAGAACATGAGTAGTGTTTCATTACATGTTAACTTACCAATTATTCCAGAAGATGACTACGTCTGAGGAGGGTTACTATACCTGTTCTAATTCACACTTCTCACACCCTTGAGAGACAGGACCTCCCAGGATTAAGTTACTGTGGCAGTTTGGTTTGGGTGTTGTTTAAAAACACATTATTTTATGACTAAGGCTTAGCTTCCCCGCAGACAACATGAAAATATACTCTCATGTCACAGATGAAAAGCAAGAATCTTATCCACAAACATGGAAGAGGAAAGTCTCCAAAACCATGAATGGGGAAATTACATTACTTTAATATCATAAATGATGTTTCATAAAAATATTAACAGAACAGATCAAATTGAGATGACCAGGGCATGACAGACACAGGCTACCAGAGTAGCACATGCTGAGAGAATGAAAAAGTTATCTCAATTTTAATATAATCAAGTGTATCTTTACATGACTTTGTTCTCAATGAAAAAATAGTCCATATCTGCTCTTTCTCCCTCCTCCCTCCTACCACCCAAGCTTGCTTACTACAGTCCCAGTATGTATTTCTTGCTATAAATTTAGAAACCCAAGTGAGCTCGCTGCGTGATTTCACTTCCCATCGTTGAGGTAAACGTGAAAATGTAAACACATGCAGTTTACAGGGATTAAGGTGACATCCGGTGCCCCTCTTGCAGACAATATCCGATCTTGAGGAAAGTAACCACAGTAACACTGAAACCACACACTTCAGCCAGAACTATCCCTACCCCCATATTTTAGCTGGAGAAAGATTTCACAAAACTTAAATGTTAATCATGCAAAAATGTCCTTATTAGGATAACTTTGTATTTAATATTCTATAATGATTGTCTCAAAAAGAAAAAGCGGTTTGTAGTTGATGTTTTCTGGATCAGGCCACTTAAATTCACTTCCTTCCCTTGCGAAGAACCCAGAGGGGCTGTCTGGACGGAGGTCACAGTGTAGGGCGCTGATGAAGAGGGGTGGGCTGGTACGACTCCCTTGGCTTCAGTGGCTGGAGGCTCTGTTCCTCAGGAGGGTGTGCCTCGGAGGGTCGAGGGTATGTCACTGCCGTGGCTCGTGTGGTTCTCTGTCATCTGCACAAAAATCCATCTGCCAGGTCCCTAAATGACTGTGACAAGCCAGGTCCTGGCTGCTGGTCACAGCCCATCGCTGGCCCTCCCGGTGACGTCGGCTGGGTGCCCCCACCACCCCTCACCCGCTGGGCCAGGCAGACCCTGAGGGCGATGCCTTCTGTCCCACAGCACCCACAGGGCACCGGCTTTCCGTGGTTTGAGACCGACATGGATAGAGCTGGTATTTGTTGAGTGAATAACACAAACCAATTCAAGTCAACTGTAGTCCAAACTGTGAGACGAGTGGAAAGCCAACAAGACTGATCTGAGTTACTTTTCCCGGTGCTGCTGAGCCCAGAGCTGTTGCCCAGGAGGAGATGCGGAGCAGGCCTGTCCTGGCCTTTGAAGGGGCCTGAGCTGCGTGCTCCCTTGGAGTGAGAGGACAGTGGGGGCTGGCAGGGGGCCAGGGGCCAACCCTGACTAGACCTGGGGGTGCCTAACCACTAGGGACCTAGACCCGTGTGCATGTGTGTTTTATTTTGTTTGTGGATGTGGCTGAAGACCTGTGTCCACACACAATACACTGAAGACCCCCAAACACGGCGTCCCAGGGTGGGACCACTATTTCCGTTGGGCACAATAAAGCCGCTGAGGTTTGGTCATTTGAAATGCTTTTCCTTAAAGTCACGGTCGTTTCTCAACTCCATAGATCCGTGAGAATATGCATAGACAGTGGCTGTCCTTGTGGGAGGGAATGTTCCAGAGGCCTTTCCTCGTCCACTTCCGGCGATCACTGCTGACGGACAAGTGCCCAGAAAAATTAAGACCCAAGCAGCCGAGGGTCAGGATATCTGGTTCCACTGTTTTGGGTTTTGGTTTTGGTTTTGGTTTTTTGGTTTTTTTACCACCACAAGCTGTTTAACATTTTGCACACATCGGAGCAGCCCCGTGCCTTAAGCCCATCACACCCATCGGACTCGGAAAAGTAGGCCAATTATAAGAAGAACGGCATCTGCATGGACACATTATCTACACCAGCTTTTGGTCAGTTGATCGGATCTGGCCCGCCTTTTCCCCAGTCGGTTGGTAACAGCTGACAAGGCCACGTCATCAGCTGAGTGTTCTTGATGCCTGGGCTCTGTACCCGGAACGCACGCACCATGAACCCCCGAGAACCAACCAGCAAAACATGTAAAAAGCCTTTCCTGCATTTTGTGCGTCTGGCTGGCCTGTGTTTACTGGGTCTGGTAGGAACCAGCTTCTTCACTCATACACGCAGGTGACGCGTGGGCTGTGCCCTCTGTGTCCTGGGTCCCGCCAAGGGCTGTAGGCGGCAGTCCCTGACTCTGTGTTTTCCATTTCAGGCCTACATGGAGGACCACCTGAGGAACAAGAGCCGGCTGGAGAAGGAGTGGGAGGCACTGTGCGTCTACCAGGCCGAGCCCAACAGCTCACTTGTGGCCCAGAGGGAGGAGAACGTGCCGAAGAACCGGTCTCCGGCTGTGCTGACCTGTACGTACCTAGCCGTGGTGCTCTCGGGCCAGGGGGGGGGGGGGTCGGGGCCAGGTGGGGCCGGCAGCACCTCCCCATTCGCGCCTGTGTTTCTGCTCCTGGCTGGGAAGCCGTCCTGGCCTAGAAACAGAGTCAGTGTCTCCCTTTGTGGTCCAGTGGCACAGTCCTGGGTTGAGGACATCCACACACCAACGAGCACTTGCTTTGTTTGCTATTACTGTGCAGTTTGAGACTCATTTCTTAGCCTCATTGAGCCTCTTCTTCGCCTGTAATTGGGATCCTCCTATCGTCCTTGAAATCTTTGGGCCCTGAGGATAGTTAGCGCGGTGCCTTGCGCACTGTGGGCACCAGGTGGGTGGTGGTGGGTCCTCAGATGTCTTCGGGCCTCACACTTACTGCAACAAGTATTGTCGAGGACCTGCTCTCTGCACAGGAATCACCACCAGAAAACAGAGATACAAAAAGATACCAGTTCTTTAAAGCAGCTTGCATCGAGTAGGAGACAGTCTTATTTTATGCGTTGTATGTGATACGACTTACGGACGGACAGGCCCGCACAGAGGCCGTAAGCAGACTGCCCCTTCCTGGCCACTGGGCTTAGTCTGCCGCTTCCTGGCCACTGGGCCCCTTTCTCGGTCACTTGGCCAATAAACGCAAGAACCTCCTGTGTTCTAGCAGGTTCCAGTCCAGGCTTGCACCCTGATGAATGTACGAACCCACCCTGCAGAGAGGACCGGGATGTGAGGGGCGTTTGTGACCCAGGTGCCTGACGTGAACAGACACTCTCCCAGTGCCGACCGTGTGGGCGCCTAACACGTGCGCAGTTACCCCTTCCCCGTCCTAGTGACTGCAGGCGAGACGTGGTCGGGCACACTTCAAACGTAATACAGTGTTCTTTGTCGGCTGACATTTTCGAGGACACAGCGAAGCCACACTCTGCAAAATCGGCGTCCCCGGTGGGGACGGACCCCCCCACGCCGTGTCCCACACGCTGTGTCCCAGCTCTGCGGTCATCCTGGTGCCCCCCGGAGCATGGTGCAGACCGTCTCCCGAGGGGCCCACCTCACCTGGCGCGGCACAGGCCGCCGGAGATGTTCTGATGGTAAATGGCAGCAATCTGATCGAGTTTGCAGCTCAGAAGATTAAAAGCTGACCCCTTATGGTGCCTTCAACACTGACCTGGGCATCACAGACCCTTGAAATCTGAAGGCACTGGGCATGATTTTTTCTAACAGTTCAGTGGGGGTTCAGACCAGGCCCTCCATTTCCATGAGGTGTGAGGGGTTTTTCCCTGAAGAGCTTTAAAAATAGGAGCTTTTAGGGGCACCTGGGTGGTTCAGTTGGTTAAGTGCCTGCCTTCAGCTCAGGTCATGATCCCAGGGTCCTGGAATCGAGTCCCGAGTTGGGCTCCTGCTCAGCCGGGAGTCTGCTTCTCCCTCTCTCTCTCTCTCTCTACCCGTGCCCCTCCCCACCTCTTGTTCTCTCTCTCAAATAAATAAATAAAATCTTTAAAAATTTTTTAAAAACAAAAATAAGAGCTTCCATATTTAGAAGGAAAGTAACAAAGAACCCACAATTGACTAACATATTTATTAAGCACCTACTGTGTGTGGGAGCCACTGACAGGCTGGGAGGTGTGATGATCAACCCGGGGCCGCTGTGGGGAGGTGGGGAGGTTTTGGCCTGAGCCTTGGATACGTAGCTGTTTGGGGCAAATAGTCCACAAGCTTCGATGGAACATCTCCCTGGGTTTGGTCGCTTACTTGGACTACTGGGTCCCGTATGGTAAATACTAAAACTCACAGCCTCTTCCTCCAACACCCCTCCCACAGTGAAAGCCCAGACTGCGGCAGGTGGCCCATGGAGTCCCTGTGCCCACAGGACCTTCGTGACGGTGGGGCACCCGGTCCCAAGGCCGTGGGAGCCCCGACACCTGCCCTTTGACCAGAGCCTCTTCCTTCTTCCTGTGGCGCTGGGGATAGGTGGCCAGTCTCCAGCAGCCTGGCCGGGCTCCTCCCTGTCCCGGGGTCATGAAGGGGCAGCTGTGTGGGCCACGGAGGCCAGGGTTGGCCCAGAAGCATTTTCGTGGATGACCCGTAGCAATCGCCCTGTCTCCCCGATACTGGCCACCTTCGCTTGTCAGGGGAGTCTTACCATCGGATCTCAGCCTGCACCCCTTCCCGAGCAGGATGCAGGGGGTGGCGTGGAGAGAAGCTGATGTCTCGGTCTGTCTTGCCAGACTGCACGGAAGATAACTACCTCCTCTTTCGGAAACCCTGCTTCCTGTGGCCAGGTGCTCACGCTCTTCGTGGCACAGAATCGGCCCCATGGTGGGACGGCAAGGTGTTGAGGGTGGGCTTCCCGCGCCTCTGGCCTCTGCAGGCCAGTGTGGGCCCCGTGAGCAGGTGGCCGGGGCCGTCAGCGCAGAACGCACCCCTCCCGGCGTCCACGCTGGCGGGTGGGAGCGGAGCTGGCTTTCCCCAGCACCCTCCCCGTCCCTTCCACCAAGCTCCCAGGTTGCCGATTTGACGGGTTCTTAGATACCCCAGGCGGGACCCCCGCGGTTGGGCCTCCCGTCCTCCTGCCTCCACACCTGTCCCTTCAAGGAAGCCCTTCTTCAGCGGTTCCTCCACCCCAGGGGCGGAAGTGACTGCCTGACTTCCCCATCGAGGGCCAGTCGGCGTCTTCGGGGTCCACCAGTTGGACTTCTGCAGCTTCCCAGGCCCAGGGCATGACCTGCACACACCCCCGCGCCTTCCACCCTCCTTCGCATCTTCCTGCGTCCGGGGCCCGTCTGAGACATCTCTCCCGCCTCCTGGAGCTTAGGCTGGCAGGTCGTGCAGGAGATTGAGAAGTGGCCGGGACATCAGCCTCTCCCCGACAGCCTGGCGGTCCCACAGCTACTTCCAGTGTATCCGTCAAAGGAGAATTTATGAGGAGATTAACTGACGCTGGGCCGGGTGTAGCCATGTTATTTCAGAAGTTTAAAGAATCTAATATGCTTTCTAAATGTATTTGTACTTTTAAAAAGAATTATGCAGTATTCTGCTCATCTGCTCTTTAAATTAAGAACAGGAGAATGATGCTGTTTTGGTGCACCGTTTTAAACAAAACAAAACAAAACAAAAAATGTTTTTTATTCTGTGTTACAAAAACAAGACCGAGAATTAGATGGAGACAAAAAACTACTTAGAGGTGAAACCAGAAAGCGAACAGCTCAGGATGCAGACATGGAGAGACAGAGGGAAAGCACGTAGCAGCGTGCTCACAGTTTGGCTTTGTTGCTAAAGAGACCCCAGCCAGCCCGGCAGCCCTGGGGAGGACGGCTGACCCCGTCTGGCCGTCCGCAGAGGTCAGGGCACTGGGGCGGCACCGGGCTCGGCCATGTGTGAACCCCAGCCCCGGGTGCCCCGCACAAGGCCTGTCACCTCGAGTCCCTGCAGGAGTCACCCCTGCACTTGACAGACGAGGGCACTGGGGCATAAACCCTTACCCTCTGCTGGGGGCACACCGCCCCTACAGGCTTGTGCGCTTGCCTGGGATTTTCCATGTTGGAAAAATGCACAAAAATTTCAAACTTCCACGGAAAGGAATATCCCAAATTCACACAGTACAGCAGTCCTTGGGCTGAGCATTGCTTTCCTTAAAACACACAGGAAATAATTTCTTTCCGAACAAACCTTTGGTTTACATTTGTTTTTCTAAACTCTAAGCGGAATCCCCACAGAGGGATATTCTGAGTTAGTGTGAGTGACCCAGACCTGCCCTGGTTTACCTGTCGTGATCGGTCATGGGTACGCCTCCCAAATCTGATAAGCAAGCAGGATTCCTTCCCTCTTGTGTGCGAGGCTCTGCACACAGGTGTCCCCTCGACAAGGAAGTTACAGGGCCACACAAGTTCCTGTCTCAGACCCAGCAGAATCTCTCTCTTCGGAGTGGGGCAGGCTTTGGTTTGTTGACGTGGCAGAGACAACGTGCCCGCAATGGCACGTCCCCCACCAGCAGCTTGTCCGTGCCTCCAGGACCCGGGCTGGGAGCTGCAGTGACCGTCGGCACAACTTAACCTGTCACAGCTCAGATTTTATATTCCCTACACTGCTTCCCTCGGAGCCAGACCGCAGGCTCGTAAGCCCCGGTGCGGCGGCTGCCTCCAGTCTGCAGCAGCACTCCCTGCCTGGTGCAGCGAACAGACTGACCTCGCCAGGAGTGGGGGGCTCATCCCTGACCTGTCCACACCCACCGCGCTGTCCACACATCACAAGCCACGAGGTCGGCTCGTGTTTTCTGTGGCCCCGGATGCCCGCGTCCCCGCCTGTCCTTCCTGAGGTTAGAGGCGCTTTGCCCTCATCTCTGTCAGCGGATCCTTGCTCACCACCAGCAAAAGTTTGATTCCTGGTTCCACGCACTGCCTCCCCTCTGTCAGCTTTCTGGATCTGCACTTCGACAAACATGATTTACGTGTCTTCACCTGTAAAAACACATCCAACAGGGTCAGCACGGGGCACTGCCCTACCCAGGCCCCCTCACGCGGACACAGGTCTGTGAAGGGGCATTCGGTGGCCGGTAGCGAGCCAAGGCTTCGCCTCCAGCCTTGCTGTGCGGCCCCGGGATCGTCGAGATGCTCACGGAGGGCTTGCATCAGACACGGGGGCAGATGCTGCAGACGTGAACCCCGAGAGGCGCCGGTCCTGTGTTCCCTGTTCCCGGTAGAAGAGCCAGAGCCAAAGGAGGGGAAGCAGGGGGCTCCAGGCTTCCCTTCTGGCCCCACAGAGGACTGCCCAGCAGCGCAATCCGACCAGGAAGGACTCCCGCGTGGGCCAGCCCAGGAGCCCTCGCAAAGAAGGAGCGTCACCAGCGTGGCAGGGTTTTCCTCCACACATTTTATTGCAAAAGTTTTAAAGCGCTCAGGTAGAAATGATAACTGGATGGTGACCCACACACCCACCACCCAGATCCCACAGCTGTCGGTCAGTATGGGGCCGATTTTGCTTGACACGTGTGTGTGCTTTACCCATTTTCTGGCTGAACTCCTTCAAAGTGAGTTTTAGGCATCATGACATCTACATAAATACTTTAGCTTGTGCCTCCTAAAAATAAGGATGTCCTGTTCTCCTACGTTACTACAGCCCTGTTGTTACAACTGGAAAACGAGCATCTCATTCCGGTCCATCTTCAGCGTTTCCAGGCATTCCAGGCACATCCGGACGGCGGTGTGTTTACCGTGATGTAATCAAGGATCGTCATGGCAGGTTGGAGGTTCCACCTCTGTGGTCTTTTGAAAACAACCCCCTTTTGTTTTCTGACGTGACTCGTTCCTAATGAAACTGCTCTCCTACTGACCACATTCCCATTCTGGTTTTGCAAACGGTCCCAACAGGTCTTCGGGAAGTCCGCCTGCGGGCTTGCAGGCCGGCTGTCCCCTGCCCCCGCCGCCCCCATTCTGGTCAGGGGCCCAGGGGCACCATGGGATTGAGAGTGGCTGTGCCAGTCTCCGCGTCTCCATGTGGCCGCTGTGAATGGGAGCCACGAGCGTGCTGCTGTGGAGGACTCGTAAACGCCTGAGCTCACTCGCCGGGCCGGTGGGGAGTGGCATCCGCCCGCCATCCGTCAACCCCCCGTCTCTTCTCTGCGCCTCCTGGTTTGGAAAGAGATGGTCCAGGCAGAGCTGCAATCAAATACATTTTCTCTAAGTCACCTGTTAAAATGGCTTCTTCTGCACCAGATCGAGGTTTCGTACCTGGTGAGGTCTTCAGGTTTAAACAAACACAGCTAAAGAGACTCTCGGTCATCATCCCCTTCCTGTTTTCCGCCATCAACCCACTGAGGGCGTCAGCCTTCCTGACAGCTTTCCCTGTGAGGTCTGCGCCCTCGCTCGACCCGGTCCTTGGATGCACGACCGCACGGGGCCTTCGAGATCCTGCCTGCCCTGCTTCTCTGGACACCTGTCGCTCCTTTCCTTACTTGGGATATTTGCAGTTGTGCCCCCGGGGCCCCGATGCTGAAGGTTCCCCGTCTCTCTGGGGCTGGGCTCCCTTCTAGAGCTTCTGGAACAAAGTTCTCTCATCTGCTTCCATATTAACTGTCCAGCCAGGGTTGTCTTTCTTGGCAACCTAACACTTTAAAATAGTTGACCGCATTGCTCTCAAGGTTACCATGAATTCAGCAAATTCTTCCTTATTAGAAGTCAGTGCAGGTGAGTAGCAACCCTTGCCTGTGGACTTCCAGGATCTCAGGAAACTGGGACTGGAAGCTGCACTCCCATTCCTAGCCCCATGCTTCCCTCCTTCCTACCCCCACTCCTCCGCGTCTTCCCACCTCGTCTCCTTGTCCACTTCATTCCCAATTGTCTGGAGAGCTCACACTCCTAGCAGTGAGGCCTCCCGGAAGACGTCCAGTGGATGGCAGCCTTCTGCAGGGATGCTGACCTTGCCCACGTAGTGCCTTCTGAAATGGGCGAGGCGAGCATCACCCACCTGGCCACGTGGTCCATCACAGGCAGTGGGAACCTGGGAGCGCAGAGCCCATTGCTTTCCAGAAAGGCCTTGAGTCTCTGACGGATTCTACTCTGTCACTTTGCCAAGTGTGGCAGAGATCCATGGCCCCAAGATGCCCACATCCCAACTGCCGGCATCTGTGGCCAGTCACCTTGCAGGAGGGGGATTTATGTGGCAGATGGAAGGAGGGTTTGCAGATCAGCAGACACTGACTTAAGGCGGTTCTGCAGAACTGTCGGAGCAGGGGTGCTTGGAGGCAGGAGGCCGAGGGGAGGGGCTTTGAGCCGAGAACGTGGGCACATCTCAGCGTGAGGAGGCACGGAGGTGCATTTTTCCCTGGACCCTCAGAACCAGCCTGCCCACAGCTTGATGAAGACTCATGTCAGACTTCCCGGCTGCAGACGTGTAATTCGCGAGTGTGGGGTATCTGTGGCCACGAGGCATGGCTGTCCTTACCGCAGCCATGGGGGACCTGCCCTGTCCATGCCTCCGCCCACCATGCCCTTCTCACACGGCCATGGTAGCCGCAGCTGTCATGAGGGGACCGTGGAACCATATTTCTGTGAGGGTCTTGCGATGGAGATGAAGAAGTGGCCACACCATCCTCGCAGCGTCTGTTGGCCCAGACGACAGCCTGGCTTCTCCAGGGTCTCGGGCATCACCAAATTGGGGGATACCTATGTGCCTGTGGGAGAGGCCATCTGCCGCAGTATTGGCCGAGCTCGGGCCCACAGGGAGCTCCTGGGCCAGTCCCTTGGGATGTGGAAGGCACCCCATCTCCCCAGTGGGTGCTTCCACATCCCCTTCATCCACCCAGACACCCGGGTCCACGGGTGGGTCTCGTGGACCTGCCCTGACATCTGCCTGCTTTCCAGCAGCTCACCCTCCCTGGCGGTGCTGGGCCCACCACAGCCACTGTGCTCCCGTGGGCGGGGGTTGCTGGCTGCTCTGGCTCAGTCGCAGGGACGGAGGAAGCCAGAAGCTGCTCCCGCATCTGTTCCGTGTCCCTCCGTCCCCAGGGCACACCCCTTCTCCTGTGGGAAGGGCTTGTTCTGTGGGGTATTTGGGCGTCCCTCCCCACCTCTGTTACGTTAATCAGCAAGTTTCCTGCCGAGCTTTCTTCTTTCACTTTTCCAGAAGCATCCTGGTTGGCAAGGCCTGGGGGGAATAATGTTGTCTCAGATGGCATTACAAAGGGTCAGGGGTCACTGTGTCCTCCTGGGTCCCCTTCAGATGTCACAACTATCCCTTGAAGACGACGGCTTATGCCCACCGTCCACCCCCGACACGGGCTCTAGTCCCTCCGATCGGCACAGATGCAGGTGGGATTGTTTCTGGGGGCAGCCTGTGTTCTCAGTGAAACACAGTTCTATCTACTTTGTTTGAACGTGTATGACTGCCCACCCCCTAGAGACTGCAGGAGCTGCATACTCGGCCACCTGTGTCTCATGCATTTCCTCATCTCAGCCACGGGTGGGCCGTGGTTCCTCACACGAGTAGAGGTGACATCTGTGTGCGTTGGCTGCAGGTCTCAGCAGAATTACACAGGTGGCGTGGCTGTGCTCGCGTCACCACTGCGCGTGCAGCACCGTTCCCGCAAGACGCCCGCCACGCCGCCTCACTCAGCTTTGCCCTCCCGGTCGGATGCGGCGCCCTCCGTGCGTGCTCTGCGTGCACGGCCCCAACACCAGCATGGGAGGAGCGCTCCCTCCACCCGCCGCCATGGGCCACCCACGGTTCCTGTAGTGCCCGGGCCCGCTCCTCCCTTCCGGCCCGAGGTCACAGACGTGGCCCCACATGTGTTTGCTGAGCGCTCTCAGAGGATCCTGATTCTTTACCGCTGGTGGCACCCTTCTTGCTTGTCCGGGCTCATCTCTTGTGGAAGAGACGGAGAAACTGGTCGGGGAAGCAGGACGATCCTGGCAAGGGGAAGGCCAGCCAGTCGTGAGGAAGCCGGAGCGGGACGGAGACCCAACTCCGGGTGTGTGGGCCCGGGGCGACGCAAGACCACAGGCCACAGTGGAAACAACAGGAGTTAATTCTCAGTCCTGGAGGCGGGATGTCAGAGGCTCTGAGGGAGCACCTGCTCCAGGCTCTCTGCTCAGCGTGCACACACATCGTCTTCCTTCCACATCTGCCTCTCCCCACAGGGACACCAGACACCCTCACAGGGGTCATGTCTGAGGTCCTGGGGGTAGGGATGCCAGCACATCTTTGTCCTGCAGACAAGGGTTACACAGGTCAATGCTTGACCCCATGGGGCCTCGGCAGGCAGTGCCAGGCCACAGACCGGAAACCACCAGAGTCAGTTCCTACGTGTGCTCCACACACAGGCTGTGCCCAGGTGTGCCTTTTCCCCAGAGCTGCGCTGCGGTGGGTGAGGTCCACACGTGGTCAGAACTGCCCCCGGCGTGGGTGTCCCGCTGAGTCCAGCCCTCGTCCTCCTCCGCACTGTCATTCACCTGTAGAACAAGCTGCCGGTCCTATTTGGGGATTTCTTTTTGAGAGCTCTGCTGAGATGTGGGTGAAACTATTGAAGCCACAAGATAGGAGACCAGGCCATCTTGGGACTCCGAGACCTCCTTCTGCTGCATCTGGGGCCAGAGGCCGACATGAGCCTCTGTGCTGGGTGACGGGCGGGTGACAGAACAGGTCGCATTCTCTCACCAGCTCTGGACACAGGAGGGTGCTGTGAATCTGGGACCTCACCACCCAGACCACCCAAACGCATCACTGTGTGCTGATCCAAAGAGGCACTGAGCAGAACCCCAATGCTTTTTTTCTGGGAGGTTTGATGATCTTTAGAATTTGAGCTAAGAGTTTCCAGCACACTTACCTAAGAGCAGAACACCCACTTCCTGACTGAGGAAGGGGAGGCCACAGGAAGAAGCTTGAGCCGGCCTTTCTAGAAAGGACTTACCGTTCAGAGCAAATATGTTTCCTAACCTCACTGTGGTCTTCAGCTTCCCGGATCTGCAAAGAAGCATGCTGTCTGTGTAGCTACTCAGTCTTCAAACAAACATATAGAAATGTATAGCTTTGCTCAACGATGCCGAGTCCAAATCAGTAAAGACATTCCCGCATGTAACTGGCTGGGATCCTTGGGCCAGCTTTAACAGCTGGGAGACCGCTGGCAGCGAGCTGCAGGCTGTGCGCTCCCAGTGCACTAAACCATCCACAGACCCATGAAATCGGAGAAGAAACTAGTGGCCACTGACGCCACGAGCTTCTCCAGGTGACCGGTCTCCATTAAAGACTCAGAGCCCCGACTCCACGGCACAAAATGCTGGTGGGTCACCAGACACACTCTGCATTTCCACCAGCGACACCGTCAAAGTAAAGGAAATGGCATCCAGCCAGCACGAGAGAAAGCAGTGACCACTGGGAGGCCCCATGAGGACATTGGCAGAGCGCTCGGGTGAAGAATTCCTTCGTGTGGTCAACCAGCAACCCCCACACACACCTGATCCAAAGGCATTCAACATCCAGGAATTCATCTGCTAGTGCCGTGAAGATCACTGACCCACATTTATCAATTCACTTGGCACGAATGACATAACCAGGATGCCTAAAGAAACACTACCCTTGGTGTCACAAGGCAGGTTAGAGGAAAAGGAAGCCTCCGTGCACCGTCCTTAAACAGTTTGTGTGGACGTGTTCTAGACGACGGCAAGAACGGGACGTGCCCACTCGTGGGTCGGCCACAGCCCTCCAGACGTACCCTGGGCTGTCTTCACGTGCTCTTTGTCCCACTAATAATCAAGAAGAAATTCTAGAACTTTTGGCATTTATGAAAATCATTTCAATCTAAAATGGGGACACAGACCCCATTCTACCTATGGCACCGTGTTCCCAGAAGAAGAAAGGTAATATGTGTAAAACTACTCTTGGAGCAGAGAGAATGCTGGAGAAGCTTGGAACATCACTTTTGAACAAGGAGTTGAGAGAAGGAATGTGCCCCACACAGCAGCATAATTCAACAAGTTTCTTCTTGGCAGGTGTCTTTCTCCTCCACTCCCTGATAAAGCTCACTGTTGTGGATCTCATGAGAGAAAATAACTCCATCTTAGGGTCAAATACAGACAGGAAGACACTGAGTTTCCATCTCCTGGCTCCCGAGTGAGGTCTCGAAGACCCTAAAGGACACACGCCCTTCTCAACTGAAGGGCAAGCACCCAGGTGGCTACAAATCCTTGCTGCGTAGTTGGGGCCATTGTGTCTGCTCCAGGCAGGTGTGTGTGTTCACACTGGCCATGCTCAGTCAGTGCAGCACAGGCGAGGGAGAGGAGGGTTTGCTCATGAGTCCGCCCTGGGCTCACCTCCAGCTTGCTCAAGTGACCTCCAGTGAATCTGTCATGCCGCCAGACCACACAAAGAATAAAGGCAGCCAGACTCAGCTTGATGGCAGCTCACTGGCTCCCATATCAGCTGTTTTAAAAAGATGAACAGGAAAAGTGAACCACAAGATAGTTGAGATTTGCCCAACCCATCGAAATACCCCCTGAGCCATCCCTGTGACGTGTCCCCGCACTGTGCTCCAACCCTTCCGGGGTGGCTCTAAGTGTTTCAGATGGAGCTTCAGATGGCCCAATATTAAAAACAAAACAAGTTCACTGTTAATTTTGAAATCAGCGTGTTGCTGCAAAATCAAGTATGTGATGGGAAGGCAGCAGAACTCTGAAGCTTTTGAAGCCCTTGTCCCAGACTCAATGGTGGCTTTAAAAGGGTGGCCTGCAGGAAGTGAGCATGGTGGAAACAGCGCTTCATGGGGAGCCTGACAGAGCACAGTCTGTCCTCACCACCGGGCACAGGCTCCAAACAGATTGTCCCCTCAGCCATCAGAGTGCCAAGCTCTGAGTGCCGAACAAAAATGCCAGATTGCATTTTTATTTCATCAAGACTCTCACATTTGTGAACTGTTTTCTTAATTTTCTGACTCGAAAATCCAGCTGGTGCTTGTTCACTGGGCTGGTTGCTCGCAGGGCAGGGCAGTGCCGTCCCCTTGGAGGTGAAGGGTGCCCAGCAGTCCCCAAGCCTGCCCCTGTCCAGCTGGGTGACGTGTGGTGCCTTCACAGCATGCCCTCTGAGGCCAGAGATTGGTGGCTGCAGCTCTTCCTCCCCGGACCCCTCCCATCCCTTCACCAGTGACCCTGCTCTTTGTACAAATTTCTCTTGACAGTCAGGGGGGGTCCCCATTGCCACTCTCAACAGTGCCTGAAGTTGGCTGTGGTGAACATATTTCTAATGGGGCAGGGCCCCTGGGAGGCCCTCTGGAACCCTCTAGAAGCAGCCAGAAGCTCTGCTTTTTTATTCCAGAGTTCTGTGTAGACTGCAACAGTAGACCTGGTGTGTCCTTCAGAAAAGGCGCCTGCTTCTGAGCAACACATCACAGCCTCCAGCTTGATGTGTTCATGAGGCACCCTGCTGTGGAACTGGGCTTCTCGAACTTCATTTGGGGGTAGTATAACCAGGTCTGAGCTCTTTCGGCTCGCTGCACAACAGGCTAGTAAGTCAATAGGCTTGGTGTTGGAGTAAGGAAAGCAACTTTATCCAGAAAGCCAACAGACCAAGATGGCAGCCTGTCGTCCTAAAGAACCGACTGGCCTCACACAAATGCAGGCTTCTTTTATGTTGAGAGAAGGGAATGCAAGCTGGCACAGCCACTCTGGAAAACAGTATGGAGTTTCCTCAAGACGTTAAAAATAGAGCTACCCTACCACCCAGCAATTGCACCCCTGGGTATTTGCCCCAAAGATACAGATGTAGTGAAAAGAAGGAGCACCTGTCCCCCAATGTTCATAGCAGCAATGTCTGCAATAACCAAACTGTGGAAAGAGCCGAGATGCCCTTCAACAGATGAATGCATAAAGAAGATGTGGTCCATATACACAATGGAATATCACTCAGCCACCAGAAAGGATGAATACCTACCATTTACATTGACATGGATGGAACTGGAGGGGATTATGCTGAGCGAAATAAGTCTATCAGAGAAAGACAATTATCAAATGGTTTCACTCATATGTGGAATATAAGGAATAGCAAAGAGGACCATAGGGGAAGGGAGGGAAAACTGAATGGGAAGAAATCAGAGAGGGAGACAAAGCATGAGAGACTCTTAATCATAGGAAACAAACTGAGGGTTGCGGGAGGGGACGTGGGGGGGATGGGGTAACTGGGTGATGGGCTTTAAGGAGGGCACGTGATGTGATGAGCACTGGGTGTTATATGCAACTGATGAAATCATTGAACACTACATCTGAAACTAATGACGTACTATATGTTGGCTAATTGAATTTAAATTTTAAAAAAAGAGGGAGAGAAAGAAGGCGAAGGGGAGGGAGCTGGAGTCCAAAGGTGACTGATGACTATAGACATCCAGGAGCCAAAAAGGCTCTGGGAAGGACGGTGAAACTTCTTTGTCCTTGGTTGCCTGATCTGTGTGAATAGGAATCCCACAATGGTCCTATAAATCTTGGACATAGCAACTTCTGTACATACTTCCGTATCTCCTTGGGGAAACGTGGGTCTCGGGTAGGGGCGGTTTGCCTGAGTCTCAGCTGTCAGCAAAATTCCTTCAGTGACTAGAGTGCCTACATGCAGGGCTGAGCAGAAGTTTCCAAGGTACAGGTCACAGCTTCGAGGGAGGTGGGAGCAGCACGGAGTCAGGCGCCTGAGTTTCTTCTGTACAGTAACGTTTGTAGCGTGTTAGGATGTCAGAGTTGACCAATTTTTCTGGTATATTTTATTTCAATTCCCTGCCACTGCCAATTTTCACTGTCTCAAGAATATATTTGTTCAGGAACTCAACACCATTGAGCACATGGGATTTTTGTATCATTATTCACGCCATAGGAGGATGCCTCAGCTGCTACCATCATAAATGCTTTCTGAGCATTTCCACTACCTTTGGGTGCAGATGACATATGCGTATGTAAGCATATCATGCAACGTATGGGCTCTTCCTCATCTCTCGATATTTCTCATCTCTCTTATCTCTACTGGAAAAAAGCTAACGTCAATACCTCAGTAAGACTGATGGGATGATGTCCAGTCCAGTAGACTCACCAAGTTTCCCAAGCCCCAGAGGTGTTGTCAAAAAAAAAAAATTAAGTAGGGGCACCTGGGTGGCTCAGATGGTTAAGCGTCTGCCTTCGGCTCAGGTCATGATCCCAGGGTCCTGGGATCGAGCCCCGCGTCGGGCTCCCTGCTCCACGGGAAGCCTGCTTCTCCCTCTCCCACTCCCCCTGCTTGTGTTCCTGCTCTCGCTGTGTCTCTCTCTGTCAAATAAATAAATAAAATCTTTAAAAAAATTTAAGTAAAATCTCCTAGAGAAATGAAAGAAACACAAACCATGGCACAGTCCCCAGGCTTTCCTGCCCCCAGTGCCTGAGCTGTTTTCAAGTTTGGGAGCCTGGAATTGGATGCTCTGCTGGGATGAGGGGCCGGGGTGAAACATTTACAGCCCCCCACGTCCCTGGCTTCCAAGGCTCCAGCCAGCTTGTCTTCAGAGTCTCAGAAGAAAAGAAATAGGTGTTGTGTGTGGCACCCAGAGGCATCAACTGGAGCAAAGATAACAGGGTTGAGCACGCTGCCATGTTTGGTGGCTTTCAGTTCCCTGCTGCGCCTCGCAGAGGACAGAGAAGGTGGCTGCCCACCCAGGGAAGGCGGGGGGACGGAGGGACTGTCGTGGGCGTCCCCTGAGCCTGTAACCCGTCGTCGGAACTGGCACCGCCCCGCTCCCCGCACTGCCTCCCCCACGTCCCTCCAAGGGCCAGCTTGGAAAGTTCCCAAAGACAGGCAGGGGGATGTCACTGTACACAAGAGGGTGGTTATTCCAGAACCAGAATGAAGAATAACTCGTGGATCAAGCACACTAAGCGTTGACAGTCCCATGGCGCTAATCCCCACAGATGCGTCTGGTTTCCACATCCGTCAAGTCCTGGTGCATGTTTGAGGCCTCCCCCCTGCACAATGCCTCTTCCTTCTTCGGCCACATTTTCTTTTTCTTCTACTCTCCATTTAAAAAAAAGTCCTGTTATCTCCAGAACTGAACCATTTCCAGACCACAAAATTGTGTATAAAAAGAGTTGCCTGAGGGCGCCTGGGTGGCTCAGTCGGTTAAGCAACTGCCTTCGGCTCAGGTCATGATCCTGGAGTCCCGGGATCAAGTCCCACATCGGGCTCCCCGCTCAGCGGGGCGTCTGCTTCTCCCTCTGACCCTCCCCCCTGTCATGTGCTCTCTCTCTCTCTCATTCTCTCTCTCAAATAAATAAATAAGTCTAAAAAAAAGTTAAAAAAAATAAAAAAAAAATAGTTGCCTGATAGCTGAATATTCACATAGATACGTATCTGCTATATGCGGCCATATATGTCCACTAGCTGAAAGGAAACCCCAAAGAAGATCCTGCGGAGGGACACCTGACCCTGGTATTTTGACTCTAAGAAAGACCTTAGAATAGCGCAGTTCTGCCAGGGGAAACCTAGTGTCATTTGCCCACACTCCCTGCTTCTCTGCCCTGCCGCCGAAGGAGCGTGAATGGAGGACGGAGGGGGAAGTGACATGAACTGACCTCCGCAGAGCCCCAAGGAGGGACAGCAGCATGGCCGCGGGCAGCCCTCCAAGGGCATTCGGCACCTGCTGTTCCCCTGTGTAGCCCCTGGGGACACAGGCCTGTGTGCGGATCTAACTTTATGCCTCTGCTTGCAGACGATCACTCCAGGATCCTGCTGAAATCCGAGAACAGTCACAGCAACTCGGACTACATCAATGCCAGCCCCATCGTGAGTACATCCTGGCGGGGCCCCCGCCCGTCCTCAGCCGCAAGCCCGCGTGGTCTTGACCGGGCGGCTGGTCTCGACTGGGCGGCTCACCAACTAGGTAGTTTGTCTCCCCCGGGCAGCTGGTCTCGACCGGGTGGTTAGCCTCAACCGGGTGGCTCGCCAACTAGGTAGTTTGTCTCAACCAGGTGACTGGTCTCAACCGGTGGTTAACCTCAACTGGGTGACTAGCCAACTAGGTATTTTGTCTCAACCGGGTGACTAGCCAACTAGATAGTTCGTCTCAACCAGGCGACTGGTCTCCACTGGGTGACTAGCCAATTAGGTAGTTAGTTTCAACCAGGCGACTAGTCTCAACCAAATGACTAGTGAACCAGGTAATTAGTATTAGTCAGGCAACTAGTCTCAGCCAGGTCATTAGTCCTAACCAGGTGACTCATCTCAACCAGCTGGCCTGGGCTGGGTCCTCACCAGGCAGGAGCAGTCCTGGGTCCACTGGCTTGAGGGGCCCAGCAAGAGCGGCCACTGGTTTACTGACTGGAACCCATAACTTTCAGGAAAATCTGTGGTTGGTGGAGTTCCTCCTTTCTAGACCCACTTGTTCCTAATTTGTTCAGGGGAAATGGAAACAATTGGACCCCAATCCTGCCCTTGTTAAAAAGATGGAGGGCACCGAGGCAGATGTGTGTGCAGGCTGGTCCCCGAGCTGTTTCCAGGGCAGACCTTCCCCTCAAGACAAGCAGAGAGCCATGCGCAGGGCTGTGCCTCCCGGGGCCGGGCTTCCTGAGAACAAAAGCCCCGGGGGGGACCCCCGTGACCCGCAGCCCTCCGGCTTCCAGAGAATCCCCTGCAGCCCACAGCTGGCGGTGAACCCTATGGGAGAGCGGGCAGGCGGGGGAGTCAGAACGCCGGAGGGTGACGAGTCAGAGGTCAGACTAAGCCATGCTCAGCCTGGCTTTTCCAGAATGAAGTTAGAATGATCGTTAAGTGGGAAGCAAGTAAAACGAGTGTCCACGGAATGAGAGTTTTAAGCAGTGTGGTTGATGGCGGAGAGTTTGGGAGCCGGTGGGGATTCCTGCGGGAGGTTGGGTGTGGCCCCACCTCCCCCTCCCCCCGTGAACTGTGTGCGTCAACATTGGTCATCAGGGAAGCGTCAGGATATCTGACTAAAATCTCAGATTTGCATGGAGCAGAGCAGGGCGCGTAGGATTCCAGCTCAGGGAGCTTGCCAGTGATCTGTGGGTGGCTGCTGAGGCCGTGGGTCGTCTCTGGATTCGGGACGCACCCAGTGGCGTCCTGACGACCCCTTGCATTCCGGCTGCAGCAGGCTCCCTTGAGAAGGTTCACTGTCAGATTTCAAGCGGCAGGAGCTGCTGCTAGAATGTTCTCGTAGCTGCTGGTTCTGTTTCCGGGGCGCCTGGCATATCAAGCTTATTCTTGGGAATGCAGTGTGCCGTGGGCCAGAGCCTGTGTCCTGGCCCTCACGGTGCACAGCGGGAGGACAGTGTAGCCACCTCACCGCGAGAAAGCGGGTTAAGAGCTGGTCGGCTGCTCCGTCTACACCCCCTGAGCCCAGACCTTGGCTCCTGCAGTTACTGTTAAGGGGTGGCTCCATTACTGCCAGCACAGGTAGACCTCAAGGACTGGCCCCATCTGTGTTCTCCGGGTTCTCATCTGGGGCCATTCTGTCTTTGTCAGTAAGTGCCCTGCTGGGCTTAGTATTGTCTGTCAATTCTGATTTAGAAACAAGCCAAAGCCTCGTGGGTGTACAGCCTCCCCTTCTGTGGGTAGAGCATGGGTTCTGGTGAAGGGGGTGCGGTAGGGGCCTGGACGTGTCCCCCGCGGTGGGCCACGGTGCCGGCAGCTCAGATCTGCCTGGAGAGCCATGTCCTCCTGCTGGGCTCCTTGTCCTGGGCATGAACCATGGGACAGGGCCAGGAAGAGAAGCAGAGCAGTTATTTTCAAGCCTAAAAGTGAGCGTCCACAGTTGGGGTGTGCCCAACTCCCCCTTATTTCATGGGTTCCAACTTCCCACTGCTGGTGGTCTCTGGCTGAAGTGAAATGTCAGTGCAGAAGTCCACCCAGCGACGCTGGCGCTCCCACGGGCCCCAGAGGTGGGGCACCTGAGCTGCTCCTGCACCTCCCACCATCCGGCCACGCCTCCACGGCGGGGAACGCAGGACGGCACCCCCAACCCCAACCCCGCTGGGCTGGGGCTCGGGTCAGGAGGCGATGCCAGGGGAGAGAGGGATTTAAGGCATCTTTTATGTTTCCCCTTCATTTCACGCCACAATTCTCCTTTTCTCATTTGGGTTGTAAGAATGAACCGTGGTATCTCTTCTTTCTGAAATGACTGAAGGTACAGTGATAATGAGCTTCCTAGCAGCACTTGAATGAAAAACTAACAATTATAGCCCAAGAAGACCCTGGCTGTGCAGAATAAAACTATGATAATTACATCTGTCATATTTGTACTTAGTCCTCATTAAATTCCAGGGAAGTCATCCGGTAGTAAATAATGTGCAATCTTTGCTTTGAGAGCAGAGGTCATGAAAGTAAATGGGAATTCCGTGCTCCCGCCCAGCGTGTGTGAGGGGCAGCCTGTGGTCTCCACCCAGGAGTGCAGCCCAGCTCTTCCCAGGGGTGCAGACTGAGGCGTGTCGTTAACACGCCTAACACACGGTGTGCTCGAAACAGCACACACATGTCTTTACCAGGGACGGGTCCGAAATTCCCAATGCTTGAAACTAAACTTACTCTTCATTCCACTGTTTACTGAGGGACAAGAAATTGTTTAACGTTTTAATTCAGAACGCATTTAACTAACGTGAGTGGTGCACCTGGACTCCTCAGGAAATCGGGTGACCAGTCAGATGTCCTGAATATCATAAGAAATTGGCCAAATATGGGAGCCAACTCTCGGGTTCTCAGAAAATATTTACAAGCAAGCATCTATGTGTGTATATTATATTTTATAATTTACTTAAACCTTAACTCAGAAGAAGAAAATATGAAAATAGCTTCAGCTAAGTCAGCCTCTCTCATATCAATTACGGAAGCTACCGTTTCTCAGTAAATTCTCATATGAAGACTGTCTAGAAAATTGACTTGAAAACTCTGACTTGATATTCGCTTGTTTTGAATAAAACATTCTGTGAAATTTGCTCTAAATGTTAGGGGAAAAAATAGATGCAGGGGCAGGCAGATAGGAATAGAGAAGGAAAACGTGCATGTTTATTCTCTGAGACTTCAGAGTGAGAGGCCTGGCCCCGCACCCCTCCCCAGGTCATGGTCAAGACCAGGCAGTCGGGCAGGACCGCAGCAGGCAGCCTGCCGGCCCCACCCTCGCACTCTTCAAGGCTTCAGGACGTGGGTCCCTGGTCTTGACACGCCGAATACTTGAGTTTAAACATCTCTTTTGCTCGTAGTACTGGGGAAATTATTGCTGAGTTTTTAATGCACGTTAGAGTTTCTGAAAACCACTCACACCCATTTAATAATTGGCATTGCCCAGCTTACAGCAGATGGCTAGGTTTGCTTTGTGGAGCCTGTGCATTTAGAAATTTGTAGGAACACACCTTTCCCGTACCCTGCCAACCACGTGCATAGTGGATTCAACACAGTTTTCGGGGGGAAAAAAAATGACCTAGTGAAAGCAAAATGGTAGTGTTAGTTGTACTTGGGACCCGGCACCCCATGGCCCTCGCTTGCTAGGCAGTCACTGGGAGTAAGTCCTGTTTGATGGTGGGGCCCTTCTGCCTTACGCAGCATACAAGGGAGAAGACCACCTGAGGGCACGGCGTGAACCGCACGGGCTTTGACTGATAGCCTCAGGGTTACGGCCAACACACTCCCACAGGCACGCACAGAGGAGTCCGCACGTATACGCACGTGGAATCCCAGCGCTGACAGGCACGTGGAGGTCATGTGCGCAGCCCACCCCAATCTCAGACACTGGCCGAGGCCCAGACCCAGGAGCTGACTTCCTCCACCGCCCCAGAGCCTGTGTTTGTGAACAAGTAAAGAGCACTCCACAAAGAACAGGAGAGTGGTGAGCGGTGGGGGAGTGGCAGCTCAGATCACAGGAGGCTGCAGACGCTGTGCTCACGCCATGCTCACGCCCTGGGCGGTAGAGGAAGACGCACACCCACGTCCACCAGGGGCCTGTGGGCCAGAGTTCCTGGTGGAAAAGTGCTGTTAGTAGAAACTTGATTGCCTCTGATTACACTTCTCCTGCACTGGAAATCTTAAATATAAAGCTTCTGTTCATTTAGTTAAATATTTGCTTTACTCTTTTTCAGTTAAAGATTGCACAAAACCGTGAGACACATACAAAGTGCTTCTGCCCAGAATTATTTTCTGTTCAACAAAATGTGCACAGAATGAAATAATTCTAATTGTCTTTGAATTATTGTTAAACGGATGACACATTTCGCCACTCTGTGGTCATTATGCTATCTACTGCCTCCCAGGTGGCCGCCACGTGGCCACCATCGAGGGGGCTGGGAGAGTAGTGGGCCTTGTCCACACCCTCTCCTGCCTGGGCTGGAGCGGGCCACAGCGGACCACCAAGACCAACCACAGTAGGTTGCCTTGTTTACCCTCCTGAAGCCCTGTTCAGGTTTTTACTTTTAATCATAGATTTCTCAGTTTGAAAGCCACCAAGTGTGCTAGTTTGAACACACTAACGGTTTTTAAATTTGGTGCTCTCTAAATTGCTTTGGTCAAAAAACCACATTTGAAAAGGAGGTAGGGTTTTACTTTTTATTCAGAATTGTTTGCTAGAAAGGGACGGGGTTTTTGTAAATAGCAGTCACCTCCAACAAATGCATATTTTGAAAAATCAAAACTCCTTATTTCTGCTAAGCTTTTCTACAGAAACATTTTAATTGGGGCTTTCAGCGAGAGTAACGTAATTTTACCTATATTGTGTGTGCTGTGGTGAATTTGACAACGAGGTCCAGTTTTAATTGGGAATCACTAAATTGGAGGCAGAAAAAGCATCCTCCTCCTGCCCCCCACCCCAGCCGGCATTCCGCTGTTGTTCTGTGGGAATGATTTACATCTGCTCTTCTGCGGTGCACGTAATTATAAGTGCGTCACGCACCCTTTTATGCTGACAACCATCATCTCTGCAAGGATCACTAAATCCGTGCTCCGGAGACCGTGCCTCACGTGGGGTGTCCTTCAAACCCAGCGCGGGGCTGCGTATTAGGGTGGCTCTGGGGTGGACAGCCGACATCTTCATGTGCTGCCATAGAACCATGTGTGGTTGAAACCTCCTTTCTCACTGCATTGGGAAATGTATTCTTAACAACTGTCTTTAAACACAGAACATTTTAAATCTTTTGTCAAACCCTGGTATCAAAAGAGTAATAGATTCTAGCGCCAGATGGGAAAGATTCAGGGACTGAGTACGTGTGACAGGTGAGCGCCAAGGTGAGGCTCTAGCACGAGGCCCTGTCCGTTCCCCTGGGGTGGTCTCTGCAGTCCAGTCCAGGGTGCACGGCACACAGGGAAGTCCCGTGAGGGGAAGGGGTTGTCCACGGCATTTCCACCCAATTTCCTTCTCTAGGCTTTGTTGTCTGGGTCCCTTTCTCCCTTCTTTTTCCTGCTTAGACGTCTTTGAATTAAATGTCATAATGAAGGTATTTTAAGCCAGACCCCTCTGTTGAGGCCAGCAGGCTTGGACAAACCAACCAGCCAGAAAACCCATAACCGAATTCTACTGTTTGTCCGTCTTCAGCCCCTTGCCTGGCGCCATAGGACTAGAATTGGAAACGAGCTGCTGGAAGCCTGGGCCTGTCTCCTGGGGAGGGCCTGCACATCATGCTCGCAGACCCCTGGCATGACCCGGGGTGCCAGCGCCCCTTCCCGGGTAACAGGAACAAGCCCCACGTGAGAGGAGCTAACTCTTAGGGGAGGCAGGATGCACTTGTTCATTCATTCTTCCAGGATCCTGAAGGGTGGCTCATGGGCCTGGCCCCCTGGTTTCACCTCTCCCAGGCCCACATCTGCAGTTCTCACAAAGCGCTTGTTGATTGGAACCCTGCACGTGGCCTATGGTGGGTGTGCAGGCAGCTCACCCTGGCAGGTGGCCAGGGTCGAGGCTTATGGCTGGGGTGGAGGCCATGCATGCTGGCTGGTGGCCTGGGGGAGGCCCGTGGCCTGGGATGGAGGCCACGCATGCTGGCAGGTGGCCTGGGGGGAGGCCCGTGGCTGGGGTGGAGGCCACGCATGCTGGCAGATGCCCTGGGGGGAGGCCCGTGGCCTCGGGGAAGTCCCGTGTCTGGGGTGGAGGCCATGCATGCTGGCAGGTGACCTGGGGGGAGGCGCGTGGCCTCGGGGGAGTCCCGTGGCTGGGGTGGAGGCCATGCATGCTGGCAAGTGGCCTGGAGGGAGGCCCGTGGCCTTGGGGGAGTCCCGTGGCTGGGGTGGAGGCCACACATGCTGGCAGATGGCCTGGGGGGAGTCCTTTGGCCTTGGGGGAGTCCCGTGGCTGGGGTGGAGGCCATGCATGCGGGCAGGTGGCCTGGGGGAGGCCCATGGCCTCGGGGGAGACCTGTGGCCTGGAGTGGAGGCCACGCATGCTGGCAGGTGGCCTGGGGGGTGGCCTGTGGCCTCGGGGGAGTCCCGTGGGTGGGGTGGAGGCCATGCATGCTGGCACGTGGCCTGGGGGGAGTCCCGTGGGTGGGGTGGAGGCCATGCATGCTGGCACGTGGCCTGCGGGGAGTCCCGTGGCCGGGGTGGAGGCCACGCATGCTGGCCCGTGGCACAACTGCTGGCATCCGTGGAGACACCGCCATGTTGGCACCCCACCTTGTGCCCCCACCACCCTGTCTTGGCCCAGCCTGTTTATTTCTTGGCATCTGGTCTCTGGGGTACGGGTCTCCACTGTGGCTCGTGCTGTCCCTGTTACTGTGATATCAGGCGTGAAGCATTCCAGCATCAGCCAGGCTCCAGGCACAGGGCCACAGGGGCTCTGCTGAAAGCCAAGCACTGTTGGAATCAGGAGGGACAGCAAGGAAGACCAGCCTGCTTCTCCCACTTGTACGACCCCGTGTGTCCCTGTGGCTGGCATTCAGCACGGGATATGCCGCCTTCACCTCCTCTTTGGCCAGGGTTCTCTTTCCTGGTTATTTCCTTGCTCTTAGCTAATAATCTTTGTTACTATAACCTTGTCTCTGCAGATGGATCACGACCCTAGGAATCCCGCCTACATCGCCACCCAGGGACCGCTGCCTGCCACTGTGGCTGACTTCTGGCAGGTGAGTCTGCTTGAGTTAAAATTTTTTCTGAAAATAAGATCTTGATAAATTAATAGTGGGTGATGCCTTGGATTCGAATCAGTAAATTTGAACTTGTTTATAGGTGTTGCTCGTCAAAGGTTACTTGATTTCAGAATTTATATGGGTCCTTTGATGTTTTTTATTATCTTTTGTTTTTCAAAACTTGAGTATGAAAATTCCCTTCGAGAGATTGAATGCTTTAAAGACCCTTACTTTTTTAACCACTTTACAATTTTATTTCATGAAGTACAAAGAAATGAAATTAATGTTTATTACATTCTGTTCAAATCCTTATCTATTATTCTCTCCCTATGAAAGTAAAAAATGGTGCTCAAATTATAGTTTCTCCTCCTTGTAGATCCTCTGTAATGCATTTTAAGGGCCAGGCTAGTCTGCTTTGTCCAGCATAGCCCCAGACGCCCAGACCGAGGCTCAGCCGCTGAGCGCCAGTGTGAGCACAAGCCACAGAGGGCAGAACAGGAGAGCGAGGGGCCTCCCCTTCTTCCCCTGCATCCTCCTTAGGCCTCAGCCATGCCACAGAGCTAAGTGGGAAGGGGCTTCGGAAGGTGGCACAGTCACATGAACTCCCCCATGCATCAGGCACACCACTGTCCCCAAGCCCTGGCAGGGGGACTTTGACAGGCAGAGCCCGTGGAGGACAGAGGTGAGAGAGCAACCAGCGCGGGGGCTCGCGGGTGGACGGAGCACCTGTTAGGACGGCAAGCCACCCACCCCCAGCAACGTGGCCACGCGTACAGACGGGGCCGCGCGGGTTCCCTAGGTTGCTCTCCAGAGTGTCTGGAGGTCTGACGTTCATGGAATGGAAGAAGCCATCTTTAAATGAAGCAACGTGAGAAAAATGACCAAGTGCAAGATCACAGCCTTGGTCACACTTCTCAGGACCCACTAGTGTCCCTCCAAATGGTGGCAGGTGTCCCGGGACAAGAAGGCTTTGTAGGCAATGGGCTAGCGCTCCTGTGATTACCGTACCTGAAAACACGTCGAAGCTGCTGAGAAGTCTGTCGTAAAGAAACTGCTTCAACTCTGTATCCTCCAAATGCACTTGAGCAAGACGCCGTGGTCTCGAGGAAGGCTGGGGGCACAACTTTTCCGTGGCTGCCGTAACATTACAAAGCAGCACAGAAATGCTGGAGGCTGGCGGCCTGAGACCCAGGCGTGGGCAAGACTGGTTCTACGTGGGGGCTCCGCAGGAGAACCTGCTCGTGCCTCTGTCTCCGGCTTCTGGTCATGGCCAACACTGCTGGGGGTCCCCTGGCTCATGGACGCAACACTTCCGCTTCTGCTCCATCCTCGTGGTGACCCTTCCATAGGGTTCAAATTTCGCTCCTCTTAGAAAGCCACTGGTCATTAGACTTGGGGTCCATTCTGGCCAGTGCAGCCTCCTCTTGAGCACACCTGCAGAGGCCCTATTTCCAAAGAAGGTCACGTCCACAGGTTCCAGGTGTGCGTGACCCTTGGGAGACACTATTCCGCCCATTGGAGTGGCTAAGAAATGAGCATTGACTGAGACCGAATACTTTGCTACTGAGACACACATGGCCACTGCGGGAATCCAGAGAGAGGCCGCTGGGTGGTGGGGGCAGGGGGGTGGGGGGCGGGAGGGGCCGTGAAGGTCAGGGCAGGTCAGCGAGGGGGGACACAAGCCGGGCCTAGCATGTCCAGAATGCAGAGGTCCCCAGTACTTCTAAATTACCTTGCAGGAAGGAGCTAACGCCTGGTCCCCCAGCCTGTGACAGCCCACAGGCACCAAAAAGCTCTGGTCGTCGATGAGCCGCGTGGGGAGGGGAACGCTGGGGCTGGGGGTGGAGGGAAAGGAGAAGGCGATGAAGGTCAGCTGTCCGCTGGTTTGACCCCGAGCCTGGAATACATATTCTAATCTGGGAGGACGTCCGCATCTGTGTAACGGGGCCCGCGTGGCTACTTTGAGAGAAAGAGGCACACGCACATGTGCAAAGGGGGGCATTGAAGTCCAAGTGAACACAAGGAAAGGAGCGGGAGGGGAGGGAAATCCCGCTGAGCACTTACTGTATGCCAGACCCTGGGCAGGCGCTTCAGGTGGCAACTTCAGTCAATGCCCCTAATGACCAAGGACAAGACTGAGCCCCTGGGGTCCCCTCATACGTGGCCTGTGGGGAGTCAGATCCAGGGAGACAGTAAGTAGAGGGTAGGCGCCTGGGGAGCAGACTTGGTATTTAATGGGGACAGTTTCAGTTTGGGAAGATGGAACGTTCTGGAGATGGATGGTGGCGATGGTTACGCAGGAACGTGAGTCTACTTAATGCTACTTAACTCTGCACTTAAAAATGGCCAAGAAGGTACATCTTATGTATATTTTACTACAATGAGAGAATATCATGATCCCCGTTCTACCAGAAGGCTGATGCCTGGGGTACCCTAAACGACTTCCCGAATCCACACAGCCAGCTGGAGGCAGGGCATGTTTTAAACCCAGATCTCTAGAACTCAGATGCTTTTACTACCCCCGCTCCCCGAGAAGGAAGAAGGCACCGTGTTAGGGAGGCCCCTGGGCGCATCCGTTCGCAGAAACGCAAGGCAAGCAGTCTTCTGCGGGGACTGTGGACATTCCCAGGGTAAACCCGTTGTTCCTGACGACGTAACCGTGTTGCGCCAGCCGTTTCGAAGGAGCGTCAGGACAGCTTTCGCGGAGAAGAAACTTCTCTGTGAGATGGGAGGGCGGGCGGCCTGGGGCAGCAGGAGGAAGGGGCCGTCCTGGGGACGTGGCCAGTCATTGCCATTCTTGCCACGGGTCCCTGCTCTTCGCACAGCGGTGGTGGAGCTCCTCCCGCTGACCCACCCCCCACCCGGTCCCAAGGGTCCCAAGGGGTCCCTCCTCTTGTATTTTTAGGGGAAGCTGGCAGAACCGTGTGCTTTCCACAGTGGCCGCTTTGATGTGTCACCACCAGAAATTCAGGCGACCCGGTTGACCGAGCTCGGGTGCGTGAGAACTATTTACAGACATGAGCTGCAGAGCCAGGCACATGAAGCCCCTAGAAGTGGGTCACAGCAGCCCCTCCGCCCCAGGAACTGGGACGTTCTCCATGGGACGCAGACTGGTCACCGTCCCCGTTCACCACAGGGTGGCTCAGCCAAGAGCACACTGGCCCGTCCTGCTTGACAGATGAGCTCTTTCAGACAGAACCAGAGACCAGCGAGCAGGGACGGGGCGCGGAGTCCACAGTCCAGGGCAGAGGGCCCGCCCCAGGCAGCGGGGGTCCCGCCGGTGCCCAGGCAGTGCTAACACAGATGCCGTTATCAACGTTTGACCAAGAAAAAGCCCTCCCGTCGAGTTCCATCTTCCACTTCCGGAAGGTATTCTGTTATGAAGGCTTCACCGGCGAAGCACTCTCTTCTCCAAAAGTGATGGGCTGGGTTTAAGTAGTGTGTTTTTATCGATCCCAGTCCTTACTGTGGTCAAGAAAAAACTCAGAGCCAGCTTCTGTGGGAGAGCCAAAGAAGGCAAACGTTGTCCTTCCCCGGCACTTTCCGCCTGGGGGTCGGGGTGAGGGCAAGACGAGGACCCTGGAGGAAGAGTCTGACAAAGCCTGAGTGAGCAGTGCACACACAGCAGGTCCCCGAGGCCCGGACGCGGCCAAGGACCGAGTCTGCTGCACCTCTGCCCTGCTCTCACGGCCCAAGCCCACATCTGGCGGAGAGGAGAGGGAAGCTGGCGGCCCCCACCTCCAGTCTGCTCCACCCACAGATGGACACCTTAGAGCCATTGCCGTCCAATCCCACAGGAGCCCAGCCAGCATCCAGAGAGGCCCCGGCCTGGCCTGGTCATGTGCAGGCACCCTAGGGCCAGCCTGAGCCTCCCCAAGCTTCAGGGCCCTCCCGGGCCACATCGTCCCCGTTCCTCGGAGACCACATCACACCAGGGCTCGGGTCAGAAATCTGACTTCTGGCCGTCCTGAGACACCTGACTCCAAGAGCCTGAGCCCGTCCCCGAAGCCCTGTTACCCTGTGAGGCTGGTGACGAATTGTGCTTGGTCTTCACCCCAGGACACCCTCTGGTTCGTGCATGAAGGGGTCTTCTGTTTCTGGAGCATCAAGGAATTGTGGAAGGGGGACATCTACTCCAGAGCCCTGTTAGCTTACGGATTGTTGGTTTTAAAGCACGTTGTTGGGTCAAATTAAAGGAAATACAAGAATTAAGGAGAGTTAATTTCTTAAGAAAAACTTCATTTGTTATTTCTGTTCATAAATACTTCAGCCACTTGCCCTGGGTTTTCCAGGACATTTTACTTCAGATATTTAGTCTCACTGGACTCCCTATACACGAGCTCATAAACCTTTAAAGAGAGAAGAAAACCTATCATGCCACCTCCCCTAAAGGTGGGCTTGAAAGCCCTGATCTGCAGGGGTGTCCGTGATTCTGCTCGGGGAGCGCGCAGCGGAGAGCACACATGCCCTCTTGGCAACCTTCAGACTCGGGCCTGGCTGAGAGACATATATCCCGAGGGTCTTTTTCTCTTCTTTTTTTTTTGAAGATTTATTTATTTATTTGAGAGAGAGAGAGCACTCAAGAGAGAGCATGAGCAGGGGCAGGGACAGAGGGAGAAGCAGGCTCCCCACGGAGCAGGGAGCCCGAGGCGGGGCTCGATCCCAGGACCTGGGACCATGACCTGAACTGAAGGCAGTCGCTCAACGACTGAGCCACCCAGGCGCCCCCTGAGTTTCTTTTCAACTGACATTATGGATCGCAGCCAGAAACGTCCTGGCTATTCTGCTTTTAAGTTACCGGTCCCTTGTCCCCCCCCCCCTCCTCCCTCCCTCCTCCCTCCCCCTCCTCCCCTCCTTCCCTCCCCCCCTCCTCCCCTCCCCCTCCTCCCCTCCTTCCTGTCCACCTTCTCCTCCTCATCCACCCTCAACCCCCCTCCTCATTCTCTGGGACCCACAGCTGGACTGATGCGTTGATATCAGGTTCTCATCTTGAAAAGAAAGTGGCAGCCTGAGCGTGGCACTTTCATCTAAGCAGACGACACACATATTTAACCTGAAAGGTGAGCAAGGCTGAGGGACTGCCAATGGCTCTAAGTGGCGACACTCCCTCGGGTCCAGGTAACTTCCCAGACGTCCAAACACCTGTGATGAATAGCCTGTAGTGACTGCACAGGGGCTGGATGAAGAAGTCGGGTCTGGAAGCGGGTGGCCTGGCTCTGGAAACCCTAAGGGCCCAGTGTTTGCACCCAGCCAGTCTGCTGTCCAGTCTGCTGGACAGCTAGGCCAGCTGCGCCATCTTTCCAAGAAAACTCAAACCCGGTTCCAGGGACACGGAAAGGACTTCTTATTTAGATGCTTTCTCCTTTACTCCCAGTGGGAAGGGATTTCAGAGGTCGAGGCTGCCGTTTACGGGCTGTGGGATGGCGGCCGTGGGACTGGTTTGGGCGCAGGGTGTCCGGCACCCAACATCACACGGCTAGCGAGGAGGATGACTTCATGGCCGAGGGAGGCCCACGCCGACACATTTGTGTGCTAAGCGGCAGGTCAGGTGGGCGCGTTATGAGTTGTGCACGGAAGACATAGCAGAAGTTTCCTCATCTGTGCCCCGTGGCTTGACGCAGAGCCCGTGACCACAGGAGGCTTGCTGCAGCGCGCGGACACGGTGTTCGGGGAGGCCTAGGGTGGGGTCTCGGCTGCAGAAGGTGTTGCAGACACCTGTTTCCCCCTTTCGGATCTATTTCAGACCACATTAGAGCTGACTGACGTCAGTGAGCTTGTAAGGAGAAAAACGCAAGTGTTACTAAACCTCATTAATTGACTCCTTATTATTTTAAAATGTGAGTCAGCCCCTTCATGGCCGGACTTCGGATTATCTCTGTTCAACCTGTAAAAATAAGTCCACCTCAGAAACGCATGTATGGTCAGGATCGCAGGGGGGTGTGGCGCCCACGGAGAAGAGCTGTCTGCCTCACGCACCCGCAGCTCCATCACCCAGGCAAACAGTTCATGTGCTAAAAGAAGGAAAAATAAAAAAGCTTTTCTGGACGTTAAGCAGGTCCTGGGAGAACTTCTTCCAGGCATGCCTTTGACAGCATTTTATCTCTTTTTACAGAAATAGTCAAAGGGTCTCTTTTAAACATGTGTGTTGTTTTCAGCCGAGCAACCACTCTAGTAAGTCACGGTCCTGGCTGCCGTGGAGGGTAGAAATGGTGTCCAGACCAGCATCCGGTCTTCTCGGAGATGCCAGTCTAGTGGGAGAAAGATGTGAGCACATGATAAGGATGATGCAAGGTAGAAAGGGACACATCACAAGAGATCTAAGTACAGGAAGATGTTTTATGCCTGGAGGAACCGGGCGCCTGGTGGAGAATATGACCTGGGCCTTTGCGATTTTGGATGGGTCAGCTTTCCTTTGATCAGGTCTTAGCGGGACTTTGAAAGAGCTTGGCTTGCTGAAGAGCTAGTTTTCGAAAAAGACTTTGGATGAGGAGACGACTGTGGTTTCCTTCCATCTGCTTTAATTGGGTTTGTATAGGCCCGTTGGAGGGGCACGCTCAGCCCCGAGGAGGCCACTGGCAGCAAGCACACCGCTAAGCCTCGAATGCGGGTCTGAGCTGCCCGGGGCCTCCGGACGCAGATGTTTTCCAGGACAGTGCTGTAAACATAGTTTCTCTTCCTTATGATCTTATTGATAACGTTTTCTTTCCTCCAGCTTACCTTATTATAAGAATATAGCAAATAATGTACATATAACATATAAACCATGTGTTAATTGGCTGCCTGTGTTACTGGTAAGGCTTCTAGTCGACTGTAGGCTCGTAGTCAAGCTTTTGGGGAGTCACAGGTTAAGTGTGGATTTTCGACTGCTGGGGGGCTTCTCTGAGAGTTCTGGAGGCCGGACGTCTGGAATCAAGGGGCCAGAGGGGCTTCCTCCTTTCAGCATCTGGGGACCCCACACAGTCCTGAGGCTTCCTGCCAGGGCCTGTCTTCGCCCGGGGTTTTCCCTCTTATGAGGCCCGCTCTAATTCAGTATGACCCCCTCTGTAACTCAGTGACATCAGCAGAGACCCTATTTCCAAATAAGGTCACATTTGCGGGTCTCAGCAGTTGGGACTTCAGCATATCTTCCTGGGGGGACAAAACTCAACATGTAACAAAGAGCAATCTGGCTTTTCTTATCAACCGTCAGTAAACTGCCTCAGTTGGATCACACAGCAGCCCAAGTGTGTGCTTCCTGTCGCCAGAGTGACCTTCTGAGCCACGGGATGTCCCGTTACCTGCCTGCTTGCTGCCCAAGGCCACGCACGGGTCCCCATTGGCAGTGACAGCATCGTGAGCGTCTCCACCGCGTCCCCGGGAGATGCAGCCTGGGGCGGGCTCCCAGGGATTGGCGGCAGGTGGTGACATGGGACACCGAGCAGACCCCTCTCACTCCCGCAGCACGCGGTCGCCCAAGAAGAGGTTGGCGGGGACCATAAACGCCAGAGGCCGCCATCGCTCCCATCCCTGGCCGTGAAGCCGTACTGTTGAGGTGTCCTGGGCCTTCAGGGGGGACTCCTGAGGGGTGGTGCTGGAGCATCTGAGAAGCTCCCCAGAAAGCTCCTCCGAGCGCAGCCCTGGTTTATACTCAGGATCCAACCCTGAAGGCTCATGTTTCATCCATGTTGGTGGCCTTGTCTGGATCCAGGAGTGGAAGCAGCTGCTTCCTGTTTGGGAAAAGTCGTCCATTGGGCACGAGAGGAGTTGTGGGCAGGCCTGCAGACCCCCGTGGCGCTCTGTGGTGCGCGGTCCCCACCCCACTTTCAGCGGGCACTTCTAGTTACCTCTGACTCTCCTGACGTGCTGGGTGCTCGGTAAAGGTGCCCGGTAAACCAGGAGGTGACCAGGCGTGTCGTGGTCTCTGACACTGAAAAGAAAAGTGCTAGAAATCACCATTTCTGGCATTCACACATTTAGCTCACTCATCCAGCAGACTGCCTCGCTTCTGAGATTCAGTGGGGCCTCTGGGTGGATATAGCTGCTTCCCAGAAGAGAAGGATTAGGATTTCCCGAAGACCAACCGCACAAGCAGCCCCTCCTGCAGCTGGGTACTGCCCGAGGGCTGGGGGAGCCACGGAAGGGGAAACAGAGAAACTTGTCCCTGTTTCTAACCTGAACTTTGGCTGGCGTCCCGGATCCCACCAGAACCCGCATTAACTCTTCTCGGCGTGTCATGAAGGCCAGTGGGTGACGCAGCGGCTGCAGGTGGGAAGCGATGCGGGAACAGCTCCGTCGCCCAGCAAGCGGACACACAGGCCCCAAGGGGGCCGCCTGTTTGTGTGATTTACTAAATTCCCCTCTCTGCTCTTAGACACGGTGACCTAAAAAGAAATATGATCCCCAAGAGTGCCTTTGGGATTGTTTGTTTAAATTAAGTTTCATTTGGATTTAATCTTAACCAAGTCTTCAGAGAGCCGGGCGGGCTCCTGAATGGAAGCGCGGCATGCACAGACCAATGAACGGGGCTACCCGGCCGGGCAGACTCCTCTTTAAATGAGGAGCTTCCTAATGTCACATTTGGGTGGCACAAGCAGAGTGTGAGATGATTAGTTTATGGTCTAGATCATTGTATTTTTATTACACTCATAAAATCTCTGTTTCTCCTCATTTTCGTAATGGCTTCAATGAGCTTCTCCACCTTCTAAAGACACATTAAATTGTTATGTGCTGGAAGGACCAATTTAGTGGGGCAGGCTGCAAAGCCTGAAAGCTGCACGTGAGACACATGCTTTGAATTCTCATCTTGTGGTTGGCTTTGCACTAAGGAAAATGAAGGCACATAGGTTCGGGCATAATTCATATTTATTTGTGGGCTTTTTCATAAACACCAGCAGTTTCCATGAAATTCCAGTATTAATGAGACACAGCACAGTGCCATAAAAGCATCGACTATTCCCATCACGCAGGAATATAAATCATTATTCAAAGAGGAAAATACCGTGGACATGTCTCTTTTTAAAATATCACTTAAAGGGGGTTATTTAATAACATGAACTTTGAAGGAAACGCATTTTATATTTGAGCTATGTGGATTTTTTTTTTAAATGACAAGATTCTAATTGGATTGTTATATCTGTATTTAAAAGAAATACAAGGTCTCTTAGATATGAAATTTACATCTAAATGCAGTTGCTTATAAATATTTCTGTCAGGTCACCGTAACCCACTGCGGGGAAAGTAGGCTCCTCTTCACTCTGTAATTTAATATGCTAATACACGTCTGCGGTGCCGCCTCAGCGTGCCCCATAGAATTCATGGTTTTCGTGATTATGCTGCAGTGTTAATACACAGGTCCACAGCCACGAAGTTGGAGTTGTGTTTGAGAGGAAATCCCGTGGAGGGCCTTGGTGTCTGCCCCCTCTCCGCATTTGGATGTGGGCCATCGGTTCGCTATGTCTCGGAGACGCTTCGTAATGTGGCTGCTATGAATTATTAACTCAATTCTGTTTTCATTGAGTAGCATGGCCATATTCCATGTAGGTACATGAAACCCCAGCCGTTGCTCTCCGTAAGAGCCCATGTTGTGGGTTTGTGCAGCATGGTAGAAAGCTCCCTTCACAGATCCAAAGTTGGGAAGCGAGACCGCTGAATGTGGGTCTTAAGAGGTTCTCAGAGGTGTGGAATGAATCACTGGTGGTTGTCTTTAGTATTGCATGGACCATGGAGACTACGGGGCATATTCAGAGATGGGAAGCCAGCTATGGAGGAAGAGGGTCTGATGAAGGAGATGTTGGTCCGGGCGGGAGCACCTTGGGCCCGCGTCACTGAGCGTGGCCATTGCACGTGTCGCACAGATCTGCCAGTCACGCTGTGGCCGCTGGCCTTCCTCTGTCTGCAGATGGTGTGGGAGAGTGGCTGCGTGGTCATTGTCATGCTGACACCCCTCTCGGAGAACGGCGTCCGGCAGTGTTACCACTACTGGCCCGACGAAGGCTCCAACCTCTACCACGTCTACGAGGTACTCCCCAGGCACCCGCCCGCCGGGCCCCGGAGAACAGCAGTGCCCCCACCTCCCCAGGTGGCCCCTTCCCCAGGGCCCCACAGTCTGTAGGCTCCCACACCCTCCAAAAAGCCATGCTGTGGCACCTCGGGCTCTGGCATACAGAGTGCGGTCTTCATTTTTAAAGTTTTAGGATTCCAAATTCAGACAGAAGGAACCAAAACACATTTACCTCGCAGGGAGGCCCATTGAGCCAGGCTCCGAGTGATAGACCCTTCCTGGGTCTGTTGTCAGAAGATCCCTGCCTGCACCGTGGCCTCCCGCGGCGTTCAGGGCTGTGGGTCTGTAGATTCGACCTTCCTTGAGGGGCACCTGCTGGCAAGCTTCTTTCTCTAGCTGGGCTCTCTACCCACATTAACAATGAACTGCGCCAACTTGGGCAGTTCAACACGTACCAGCATGCATCTGTTGTTTTGCGTTAAAAATTAGTCAGAAGGCCAAAGTCCCATGGTGGAAGCGTGAAGATGAATCCTAGATCACAAAGTCGTGGATTTTGAGCTGCTGAGAAGGGGCTTGGCCCCGAGAAGCACCGAGTCACGCTATTTGCGTGACTCCTTTGGTCTCCTCTCCACCTCTAGTTGATAACCACCTGCAGTGAAACCTAAGTTACAGTGGAACCCACAGGTGTTCTTGTTCCAAACTATAGTTTTTCTTGAAGGTTTAGATAGCTTAGAAATATAAAAGATGAAAGCTGGAATCATTTTGGGTTGTAACACAATTTTCTAATAATCTGACTAATGCACCTAGGTGACATTAAAAACCCACAGTTATCTTTTGCATAAACCCCATTAAAACTGAGAAGGTGGGAGGAGCCATTAATCCCGCTGTTGACCCGCACGGGGTCCTCGTAGTATCCGCCCTTCGCTGCTCAGAGTGGCTCCCTGCTCAGACAATGCTTTACGTCCCAATGCCCCCTGTCCTCCTGTCCAGGTAAACCTAGTCTCCGAGCACATCTGGTGTGAGGATTTCCTCGTGAGGAGCTTCTATCTGAAGAACCTTCAAACCAACGAGACGCGCACGGTGACCCAGTTCCATTTCCTGAGCTGGTATGACCAGGGAGTGCCTTCTTCCGCGAGGTCCCTCCTGGATTTCCGCAGGTATGACAAACAGCGCTCTAAGCAGGGTAACGTGTTAGAGTGTGGGCATAAGAGAGGAGGGAACGCTGTCTGATACCAGATTTCCTGTGTCTAAGAAGCCATTTGCTGTGAGACACGCCATCTGTTTTATATTTATGGATTATAAATATACAGTTGATCCTTGAACAACATGGGGTTGGGGCACCAACCCCCCACACAGTTGAAAATACACGTTTAACTTTTGACTCCCCCGAAACGTAACTTCTAATAATCTGTTGACTGGAAGACTTACCGGTAACATAAGAAGTCAATTAACACATAGCTTGTACGGTATGTGTATTATACGCTGTAGTCTTACAATAACAGTACGCTGGAGAAAAGAAAATCACAAGGAAGAGAAAATACATTTTCAGTGCCATCCTGTATTTATCGAAAAAAACACTCAGGTGTAAGTGGACCAGCGCAGCTCAGAGCCATGTTGTTCCAGGGTCAACTGTATTTATGATTATATATAGGAGAGGCGAGGGGAAGGAGATTATGTTAAAGGTACATATTAACTGCAAGATGTTTTCTGGTTTTAGAGGAGTTAAAAAGGGTGGGGGGGAACATAGATACCTTAGAATCGTGGAAATGCGGTCATTATTTCTGATAAGATTCTCCAAGTGGTAGAGTCCTGAAGTTCATGCTTCACCGGATATCGATAAGGAAAAGGCAGATTTTTAGTTTGGATCCTATCTGGTTGGACAGGATAATGAGATGTAACAGGTGTGGGGCCAGATTCCAGCCCGGGTGACCTTAGACCTTGGGGGAGAGCCTGCATGGAAGTAGCACATGACTGTGTAGTCTAGTGCAGTTTTGAAACTGACAGTCTGGAAACATCCAGTCTTTGTTCACGCTCCGGTCAGCCAGTTGCCCAGGGGGCTCTCTTGTTTTAAAGTGTGTTTATTGAACTGTTGAGATGAATGCTGGACTCCATCTTTCAGGAAGATATTGACAAGGCAAAAAAGGGGGAAATTTAAGATGGAAGCTTGGATTGTCCATTGGATTCGGTGATAACGGTGGTCAGCACTGGCTGTTGCGTGGTGGTGAAGAATGAGCGGCCACCAAGCGAGGCAGGCGTTGAGCAGCATGATAACCGAGCTCTCCGTTCCGTAGAGCCCCCTCTTAACGTTTAATGGATTGGAAACCTGCCTAATCACAAAAGCAGACAGAGATCCAAAACAACGAACTAAGAAATAAAATGCACCTTAATCCAGCATTGTACCCAATCACAGAGTGATTTGTGTCCGAACAGTTACCATCCTTGAGTCTATGGCTATGTAACTCGAGACAGTGGGGTTTCAGGCTGATCTCTGCATTTCTTGAATTTGTGTGTTAGACATTCTCAAGGTTACTGTGATACTATTTCTTTTGCCTTTTAGTCTACTTTGAAAAGCAAAACAGAATTTTTATTTGAATAGTTCTTTGGACCAAATAGCGTGTGAAAGAGCTCCTGGAGAGACACGCATGTGGCATCTCAGCCATGGCGCACGTTTGCTGACCTCGCCCAGAGAGGCCGAGCGTGCACGATGCATCGAGTCCTGAACGCACCGCAAAGCACTGACTACACACAGTTCCCTCTCAATCCACCCCCATGTCCTGGCTGTCAGATACCTTTCCTTAATACAAATTTATGTCTAAAGACAGGCAATCTAAAAATCTGACCTAGGGCACATTTCCTGAGATACAGTCTTCGAGAAACAGCCGTTACTGGCAAAATGGATGTGGCTACAAAGATAGCAGATCATCCCAACCCCTGTCTTTACGCTCATCCAATGTGTTTGTACATATATGCATATGGGTGTACGCCAAAATCCATATACACATATGGAACTGAACAATACACAACCAACCCTCTGTGCTTACAACCTGTCCTGAAGAAACACGGACTCCCGAAGTTCCCTTTCCCCAGAGGCTTAGGAGATAAGGCTCCAGAGGTTTTTGTTCAGTTGAAATTTGCAAGTCCATTAGAATCAAAAGCTTCGCTGGCTTGCCTGACTTGGTACCGCCCAGTTTTCCAGACCTGGCTGCCTGTGGTGCACTCCCTGGAAAGTGGGCGCGAGCGATCACGTTCTTGGGAGCATCACTCTCAGGCACGGATTGCCGCTTTGGGGTTTTCTAGGTAAAAGAGCCACCCAAAGTTCAGCAATCAGAAAGAGGCTTCGGCTTCCGAAGACACTGGTCACCTTATGCGCAGGTCTCCCCCCTCCCCCCACCCCGACCCCGACCCCGAACATTTGCCCAGCCTTCCCCCACTCTGGCCAGGGTGTGTCAGGCACTGAGACGTGTAATTACATACTTCTGGAGCCCAGAGGGAGCACATTTCCACTTTAAAGAGAAGCTGCAAAAGCCAAGAGATAATTAACATCACATGTGAGGGCTTTGCTTTTAAAAATTCTCTCTCTCTGTCTGTCTCTCTGAGTTTCTCCCTTCTTGCTGTGTGCAACGGCATTCACAACGCTGATCCCTGTAGAAATGGACAGACCCTTACTTTGCCAGCTAATGAGCGGTGGCCAGTGTCATTTTTGTGATGTTGCAGCTAGTAATATGAGCCCAGTTGCATAGTCACAAAAGTGATCATTGGAGGCTGTGACTCTGCTACAGGGCAGTGTGGGGAGCCCCTTTTCTGAGCCTCTCACGACCTCTGACCTTTGTTTGCTGTTGGTTGCATGACGGTTCCTTCTCACTCAGTGACCCGTGGGTTGGTTTGTATTACTAATCGTTCTTTCTCAGTGAATTCCTCCTGTTGAAATATATATAATATCCATTTTTCTGAATGTTTGCAACCTTTTGCTGACTGATGATTTGTTCTAATCGAGTCAAACAAGACAGCTGTGTATTTCTTATCTTCATGAATACTCTGCATCTCTATCTTGGGTCAACCAGGTGAACGCTTTTGTTGACTACGTGATGCTTTTTACTTTTCTATTCGTGATGTTTTACGTTGTAATAATACAAGCACGTGATTCTTTGTAAATAAAATTCTAAACCGTGGCAGCATATTGTATTCACACTGCGCGTCTCCTTGATTGCTCGTGGCTGTTTGTAAATAGGTTTAGCCCAGGGCGGGGCCAGCATGGATATTAAAACCACATTGAAACCTCCCTGGGTCCTGCTGAGGCAGCCAGTCGCAATGTGCTGGAGAAAGTAATACTTTAAATATTCAATAACAGGAGAGCAGGGACCACAGAAGCAGTTATTAGAGCATTTTAGTCTTCTATAAGAGCAGTTATTCTTAATGCATTTTGCCAAAAATGGGGCTGACCAGCCCCAAACGGGACACTCCTGTTCTCCTGGCCCCTTACAGTAATGGTTTTCTGAAACTGATACAGTCTAAACAAGGGAATTCGGTGGTTGTTTATTTCTTTCTTTTTTTTTTTAATGTACTACTTTTGTGCTTGGCCCCATCAGAAAAAATGCCCAAAACCTGGTGATTGAGCAGTATGTGAGCAGGCAAACGTTGAGCCTGGACTACCAAGTATGAACTATCACAGACTGTTGGAGGTTCACATCTAAAAGATTCAGCGACCAAGAGATTTCTAGTAAAGTCTTCTGTTTGAAAGTAAAAGGCCTATAGGAATAAAGCCTCCCTAAATCTAGTCTGACCCTGAGCTTGCTTGATTCTGCACACGCACGCACGCACACACAGTGTGTACACACACTGCACAAGCAGGGCGAGCGTGCCCACACACAACCTTGTTGGAGCTGGTGGGCCTCACGTCGCTCACGCTGAGGTACATCCTGGGAGTCTGGCATTTATTTTGTCAGATCTAAAGCTCATGTTGCCTTTACAACCTGAGTCAAGAATGGGAGTTTTAAGATTTTTTTTTCTTAATTTTTTTTTTTTTAAGTAATCTCTACACCCAGCCTGGGGCTCGAACTCAAGACCCTGAGATCAAGAGTCACACATCCACCAACTGGGCCAGCCAGGCGCCCCAAAGAATGGGAGGTTTTAGACGGAGATATTAGTCGATTCATTTTCCAGTCTGTTTTATTCTCAAAGGCCCAAGAACCTTTGGGGCATTCTGGCCCACCATTGATTTTAATGAGTTCACTCCTACTTCCTTCACCTTCCCGCTAACCCCTCACACTGCAGTGGACCTTGAAAGTAAGAAAAAGTCCAGCAGAAATAGCAACGTGGCCATAGGGACCCTGAGCGGCTTATTCTACCCATGTTTCTGGGTCTTCTCATTTTTAAGACATTTTGGGTGCTCTGCAAGCTCCACATGCTGCAGGAGGCAGCCACCAATCACAGCTGCCCTGGTGGGCTCGGGTGTGGCTCCCCCCCACCCCGCCCCGTGTTGTTTGGGCTCTGCTCTGGGGGCAGACATGGAAATACCCGCTGGGCACCTGCACGGGCCGTCACCTCCCTCTGCCCACCACGCCCGTCCCCGCCTCCCGACCCCTCGGCTCTGGGGTTTCGAGGCAAGGCCACCAGTTAACAGAATATGAGCTTCCAGCTGACTCTGCTGGGCAGGCAAGACTTTGCCAAGATGTGTGATGTTTTCCCATGTCCGGTGCAAGGAAAAAGATTTTTATTTCTGCACTGTCATTCATTTTAAATTTAGCTTCATGTCCTATTCATTGTGGAAATTCGTAGGGAGCATTTTAGAACACGGCCCCTCACACATTTTTTCATTGACTTTTCTCTACTCAGAAATATTTTACTGAAAAATCTGATGCACTTTGTAAACACGCTTAGTTGTTTCACTGATTTTCAACAAATTTGGAGCTGATATAAATCACAGGATTTGAAATCAGAGCTTTGTTTTGACTTAGGGCTTGAGTACAAAATAATCTATGCTTATTGTTAATTCTCATAAATTCTGGTCTAAAATCTGCACAACAGAGTTGTTTGTAAACGTGTGCAGATTTATACAAAGGAAGGGCTTGCCTCAACTCCGCAATTTAGAACTCCGACCAAATGGACAGATCCAGAAGGACCTGTAAGATGCTGTTTTGAGACAATAGAGTAATATTATATTCCAGTATGATGTCTAGAATGTAAGAAATGTTGAGCATAAATTGCAAAACTCAAACATTTTAGCAAAGAACCTAGATCTTCATGTCACAACCAGCCAGTCAGCTGAGTGGAGCCGCAGACGGAGGGGTAGGACGGGCTGGTGTCGGAAGCCCCGGGTTCTCGCTTGGAAAGGGAAAGGGAAATTGCGGAAATGTAAAAATTGTTTTTAAAGCTCTGTCTGATCATTTAATATTGAAAAGAAAAATAAACCTTTGAAAATGTGTGTGTAATTTTGATTTTCTTTGTCAAAACAGGCTCTTATTGCAAAATGATGTCAAAGATACGGTCTATTTGTTTTGGCTTAAGAGTTAGTTTGCAAGACATAAGAGTCGTAGTGCATAACCATGATTTCTGTCTCTTTTTATTTCAGAAAAGTAAACAAGTGCTACAGGGGCCGTTCTTGTCCAATAATTGTTCACTGCAGGCAAGTACAACTTTTCACACGGATTAACCGGTGCTCCCTACCTGACAAGAAAACCACAGTTAAATATACACATCGAACTTTGTCCGTGCTTCGTAAATGCACCTAACTGGCACTTCTGAAGGGAACCAAAGCTACAGACGAAAGTTTCTAGGCCGCTCATGACGTGCGTGGTGTGCATGCCCCGCTGCGCCACACGACCTGCTGGGCCGCCCCTGTGCTGGGTCCTGCAGGCCGCGGCCGCGTGCACGGCCTCACACCCTGTATTTTCTCAAGCCCACATGCTGCCCCCACACAAACACCTTGGGACGGGATTTTCCATCCGTGGCGATGTCTCAGGCGCCAACTCACTCAGCTGAGGTTTGGAACCAAGATGCTGGGGAATGCTCGGGGCCCGTTAGGAACAGGGACAGAATCAGGAATTAGCACAGGGATGGCCTGGCCCTGCTTAGGATGGGAGTCTGGCCTTTGGGTAAAATCCAGCGGCTCCTCAAGCATGTTACACCCACACAGATAAGCAGAGGGCCGCCAGAAACTCACTGTCAGGGTGCCGTCTCCCCTGAGCTTCGCACCCTCCTCGTTTGGGTAAAGAACTGTGCTCTGATGGGTAGAACTGTCTTACAGAAGGCTCCTTTCCGCTGGATAGAAAGGAGCTCTGTCCAAGGATCAGACACCTAGTCTGTCAGTGTGTGTGTGTGTAACCGCGTGTGTGTGTCTGTCGGGTGCATGTATATCCGTGTGTGTTGTGTGTAACCGCGTGTGTGTCTGTCGGGTGCGTGTGTATCCGTGTGTGTTGTGTGTAACCGCGTGTGTGTGTCTGTCGGGTGCGTGTGTATCCGTGTGTGTTGTGTGTAACTGCGTGTGTGTGTCTGTCGGGTGTGTGTGCCAGCATGTGTGGCGTGTCCCTGCGTGTGTCCGTGTGCTTCCATGTGGGTGTGTGACGAGGACCCGAGCTGGCCGCAGCGGTCACCGGTGTGTGCAGGTGTCCGAGCAGCTGTGGGAGGGAGGGAGGCCGGCCTGCACCGGGACAGGTAGGGTCACCTACCTGTGCAGTGGGGACGGGGTGGTGAGTGAGCTCTGCACACATGAGGATCCTGTGGGTCGCCGCGGCTTTCCCAGCCCCTGGGTTGAGGGTCTGGTAAAGCCAGAGCCCCTGAGCCTTTCCCACAAAGGCCGCCGAGACCCCCCCAGGTCTCCCAGGACCGCGGCCGGCGCTCGGCCACGAACAGGGCGCTTGGTCCCGTCATTCCCAAGCCTGCAGTGGACACAGCTGACTTTGCTAGGAGTGGACATGACAGTCCCATCTAGCAACCGCTCCCAGGGGGACTCGCAGCCTCTGAGACGAGGGGAGACGTGCCCTCACGCCTCACAAAGCAGCCGCCTTCCCCAGAGAGGAGCCTCCCTGCCCTCCACGGGCTGACTGATGTCCTCTCCCGGGGACCCCAGTCACAGCTGGGGTGACCTCGCTCACCCCAGTGCAAACACCCTCAACGCAGACATGGCCAGACCCATCCTTTGTTTATTCTGACAAAACTGACCACGTCTTTGGCCAAAGAGGGAGAAAAAGGGAGACAGGAGCAAATCTACGCAGACACCATAGCTCATGCACACTGCCGGTGATGCTAAGGCTCCCGTCCCCCTCCCCCTTCCTCCCCCTCCTCCCCTCCCCCTCCCCCCTCCCCTCTCCCGTCCTGGGATTCTTCCTCAGCCCACTTTCTTCCTCTTCCCCCACGAGCCCCACTTAACGCGGAGGGAAATACGCTGTTGCCGGCTTTGGTGGGCATGGGGTTCCCGTGGCCGGTGGTGTTCTCACCTCTCCCCTTCCGTTGGCAGTGACGGCGCGGGCAGGAGCGGCACCTACGTCCTGATCGACATGGTTCTCAACAAGATGGCCAAAGGTGAGGTGGGGAGCGTGGCTGCTTTGTGGCGGCTGAGCTGGGACCGCGTTGCCGTGGCAACCTGGGGGTAGTACTCTCCTCGGCCTTGGAGGAAATTGGCCGATGGCTGTCCCTTTCCTGAGTCACGTGAAGGCTGTTTGCGGCAAGCAGGGTGTTTCTGAGGCAAGCGCACAGTAGGTGTGGCTAAGTAGCTGCTGCAGAGGTCACCATTAACCTCACTGCCGAGGCGAAGACAGCCTCCGGCCCCTTGACGGCTGTAGCAGATCAGAGTGTCCTTCACGTGTTCCGTGCAAACCTCCCTGTTGCTAAAGCTGTGTGCAGAGTGCAGTACCGTGGGCCTGCCGTGGCCTCCTCCCCCAGCAACCCCTCAACACCCTCGTCCAGCACACTCTCACCCCTGCAGCCCCTGCAGAGTCCCCGCACGCACACACGGCGCGCAGGGCTTTACCCTGAAGCATTCTAACCCGGGAGGAGGAGGCGCCGGTCCGGCAGCTGGGGCTGCAGGCCTGGCCTGCGAGGGGCGCCCCTTCAGCCAGCAGCTCCGCTGGGGCAGAGCCTGAGCCTAGCCCCCCGGCCCCCTTTGCCCCTGTGGAGGTGTGGACGCTGAGCTGGTCTGGTCGCTCAAATGTGCTCCCCACACCAAAGCCCTGAGGTGTCTCCTTAGAGACCAGGGAGCATGCTCCACAGCCACTTTCGGGAAGGATTCACAATGGACCTGCCTCATGGACACGTGAATTACCATGGCAACTGAGGAATCCTGCAGCATTTCCTAAGCCTCCCTGAGAAAACACCGTTCTTCCCATGGTGCCTGCCCACATCCCACGGGACTTGGAAGGACTCGAGCTGAGGTGGGGACACCTTCTGTCTTTCTCAGCCGCGAACAAAACATTCTCTTCGTCTATGCGCACGCGTGCACAGGCCTGCGAGTTCTCACAGACAGGCCCCCGCCTTCCAGAGCACCCATCCTTCATCCTTTGCCCAGAAACAAGAGCAGGTGCTGATTATAGAAATGAGTTTCAGTACATTTTCACACAGATGCTGGCAACTCCAAACTAAGCATTTTCCATACTCCACTTTCTTCTGGTTAAAAAGGAGAAAAATGGAACGCATCTCTAGACCAAGGATGTGGGTGTGTAGCCCGCTGTTTTACACATAAGGACCAGCACGCCTGAGTGATGGATGCCGCATGACCGGCGACTGGAGGGCCAGGACCAGACCCCGGGCGGTGCACCCCATACCCTGCCCCATGTCTGCAGCCTCTCGGGCGGGCCACTGCAGAGAGCAAGGAACTGGCTTTGCACCATCAAATCTTATTTTAAGTGCCCTAAATTAGCTGAGCGCTGGCAATGTGCAAAGAAACCGAAGCAAAAAGACAAATGATCTGACACTGTTTTTAATGACCTATTTTGGTTTTTGATCCTAACACAATCCTAACATTTTAGTTAAACTTTCCTAACTATTGATGCCACTGTGCCTTATCAAATGCATCTTTCCATTTGCAAATTTGCAATTACTGGGAGCTCGGAGCTCTTAAGAGAATTTACCTTTCTTCCTTTACACCTGCTCCTCCTTCTCTGCCTGCTGCACACGTGGTATTTCCCTCCCATTAGACCAGAATTCCTTTGGAAGCCTGCGGACCCTCGTACCCTCCTTGGTATTTGAGTGGCTCCCGTGGTGGTAAAGCAACGTGACCCGGTAACCCACGGTGCACATTTGCGTCAGAATAGAACCGGCTCCCCCACAGGCAGCAGACAGACGCCACCGCTTTCTCAGTACTGTGGGGGTCACGTTGGTGTCCTGGATTTTCAGAGGTGCAGACTGCTTCACCAGAAGCAGCACAGCTGAAGAATGTGGCGGCCCAAGGAGCCGGCGGGGGCGGGGCTGGCTGCATTGTCCGAGGCCGGCCTGCCATTGAGTGGCTCCGCTGTAGCATGGACCGTCAGATCCCCTTCAAGTGTGGCCAGCCTTCAACAATGGAGCCCAGCCGAGTGCAACTGGCCGAGGAGGGCAGTCTCCAGGCCACGTCTGAGATGGGTCACCCCCATTCTGTTCTTGACCTGCTCCCCTCTGCCCAGGGGGCATGCAGTGTGAAATCCTCTGACCTGGGGCCTGGGCCGGGTCTCAGGAGAGATCAAAGGGCAGGGCGGCCCCTCGCTGGCCGAGGTGGGTCTTTCCCAGGCCGCCACACTGCGCAGCCGCCTGGGGTTTTGTTCTGGCTCGAGCTGCCAGCCTGGTGGGGCCTGGGCTGCCTTTGTCTGGCCTGAGAAGCTGGAGGCCGCGCTGCAGACCCGGCGTTCATCAAATGATCAAAGGCCCAAAGCCTGGACACGAAACCTTTCTTCCCATTTCCTTTTCTTAGAAGGAATGAATTGCATGAGGACCAAAGAATGCCCTTCCAAAGCTCTCCTGCACGGCCGGCCTGCGCGGGGCACCCACACCCGCGAGCCCTCGCCGGCCCAGCTGCGGCCGCACGCGCATTCACTCGGGCTCCCGGGGATTAAGGCCCGCATCCTCTTAGGGGCGAGAATGTGTGAGGCACAATTCAAGCTTTCTCCACTGTCTAGTTTATTAGCAAGCAGACGACAATGCAGTTTGAAATCAAAGCAAATAGGCTCCTGCTCTCTGCCCTGTCTGCAAAATCCTTCTGCACATCCCCTCTGTTGCCACAAGTGCACTTCTCACTCGCAAGTTAATGTTTTCATCAGAACCCGTTTTCAGGAGCGTGCTCCTCTCTCACCGGAGAACGAGGCTCAAGCGTAGTCAGAATGTGTTTGCCGACAAGATGTTTTCCAAAGTTGTGCCTTTTAAATCTGTGTCCGTGACATCTCTTCGGCCAGATGTTTTCGTTTTTGTTTTTGTTTAGTTGCAGTTTTTTAAAGGAAGTGGGTGCCAGGTGGAGGGTGACCCTGAGGCAGCGGCTACTAGCTGGCCCTGTCACTCGCCAGGGGGCCATCACAGATACCCACCCACTGAGCCCCACTGGGCCGCTCCGAGTGCACACCATGGCCTCCCCGCTGCGGCTCGTGTTGGAAAGCCCCATGGAGCTTGGGGAGGCCCATTCCTTTGTCTGCCGAGGGCCTCAGGACCGGGGACCTCACTGTACATGGGAATCAACTGCCCCTCGGGTGCGCAGGTGTGCGGACGTGCCAATGAAGTAGCCAAGCAGTGGGAATGTGGGCAGGCCTGTGCGTCCACGAGGCTGTGGGTCCAGCACCTCCTTCCCTCTCAGCAGCCTGACCTGCTTCCTGTTTTCTGTTGCACGGTGCCCCTCAGCCAACAGCTGCCTGCAGGAGGGCATGTAACATCTCCATTCTGCTCGCTGTCCCTAAAACTCACGGCGCCACGGGCCTCGTGCCTGGGAACCCCAGCATGTGTCCTTCCGTGACGGGATTAGCTCACTTGGCATCCTCCAGACTCACCCATGGCGCAGGTGGCTGGAACATAGTCCGTCATGTGGACAGACCACACTTCATTGATCCATCACCCCTAATGGATGGACGCTCAGGGTGCATCCAGCCTGCAGCCCCTGTGTGTCATGCTGCTGCGAACATGGGCGTACAAACACCTCTCTGAGTTTCTGCTTCCTCCTCTTCTGGGTACAGACCCAGAGTGCAGTTGCGGAACCACATGCTCATTGGATGGTTAACTTTCTGAGGACGTGCCACACTGTTTTCCTCAGCGGCTGCTCCATTTCACTCTCCCACCAGCAGCTCATGAGGGGTCTAATCACTCCACATCTTTTCCAATATTCATTATTCTCTGTGTTTTTGGAAGTAGCCATCCTAATGTGTGTGAAGTGGTGTCTCGTGGTGGTTTTGATTTGCATTTTCCTAATGAGTATGGTATTGAGCATCTTTTCATGTTTGTTGGCTATTTGGATATTTCCTTTGGAGAATTTTTGCCCATTTTTTAATTGGGCTATTTGGTTTTAGTTGTTATTGAGTTATAGAGGTTCTTTATATATTCTGAATATTAATCCCTTATCAGATATGTGATTTGCAAATATTTCCTCCCATAGAATGGGGAAATTCTATGGGAGAAAATATGTATGTTCATTCTCCCAATGGTGTCCTTGGTGCATGAAAGCATTTAGTTTTTATGAAGTCCCATTTGTCTATTTTTCCTGTTGTTGCCTATGCATTTAGTGTCCTATCCAGGAAATCTGTTGTCAAAGCCAGTGTCATGAACATTTTCCCCACATGAATCACTATATTGTACTCCTGAAACTAATATAACACTGTATGTTAACTACACTAGAATTAAAATCTAAAACTCAATAAAACTAAAAAACAAAAATAAATAAAAGCAATAACATATACATGCCTGTCAAAATGTTAAGAAAACATATAAAGCAAAAAAGGCAAATTTTCTTACCTCCTTTTGCCTTCATCTGCAGTTGTGATGACCCCTAACCTCTTTAGTATGCATCATTTTAGGACCTTTATATGAACACATATAATTTTTATCTGTTTAGCTGATTTTTCCCTAGAGTAAAACATAATCGATATGGAAAATACACAGAAGAATTTTTTTAAACCTATCCCCAACTTTGTTTCTTATGTGTTTACATTTAAAGTGTTGTCAGACAATGGCTCTGTGGAGGTAACACTTTTATTACTATTTCATAGGTAAAGACATTTGGGCTTACCTCACCCAGGGTCGCACAGCCATCAGGTGGCCTCGCTGGGATGTGACTTCACAGCACATGTCCTTGATAACGTGTCCCTGATACCATTGCCTCTTCCATGCCAATAAACAGACCACCCCATTTTTAAAGTTCGCAGCGAACCGTCTGGTATAAGAAATGCACATCAAACCCACCATGAACTATCACCTTACACCCGTTAGGATGCCTATTATTTAAAAAAAAAAAAAAAAATTTCCCCCTACGTTTTCTTGTAAGAGATGTTAACTTTTAATAGCAGGTCAAATTCGGAGCACCTGGGTGGCTCAGTCAGCTAAGTGTCTGACTCCTGATTTCAGCTCAGGTTGTGGTCTCAGGGTCATAGGGCCGAGCTCCACCCTCAGTGGGGAATCTGCTTCGGATTCTCTTTCTCCCTACACCCCTCCCCCTACTCTCTCTCACTCTCTAAAATAAATTTAAAAATCTTTAAAAAAATAGCAGGTCAAAGAAGAAGATGGGATACTAGCTTTGGGAACCAAGAGAGATGACCAAGCAGAAAGATTAACTGGACTAGTTGAGAAATCCTGCCCGCTGTGTGTCTTCACACCGTGACTCATTATCTATTATAAGTAATGATATCAAAATATCTTTTTAAAAATCTTTCCCAGCTTTACTAAGACATAATTGCTATAAAACATTTTCTAAGTTTAAGGTATACAACGTGGTAAATCGGTAAATGTGTGTATTATAAAGCGATTGCCAAAACAGGGTGAGTTAGCAGCTCCATCACCTCACATGGTTATTATGATTCTTTTTTGTGGTGAGAACGTTTAAGATCTACTCTTTCAGTAACTTTCAAATATATAATAGTGTTGTTAACTATCAAAATATCTTCCTTAAATAATATTCCACGGCTCCTTGAACTTTCTTAAACCTGTAACTCCTCCAGAGATGCACTGTTCCATACGTGACCATTAGCCACACGTGCCGACTTAAGTGGATTAAAATGTGAAAATCAGTGCCTCTGTCATGCTGGCCACAAAGCACATGCCCAATGCCACACGTGACTCGTGACCACCATGGTGGGGGACACAGAGCACCGTCATCACAGGGAGTCCCACGGGGCCACACGGCTCTAGGGAACAGCACTGAAGGTGGGCACCCCGTTTCTCCCAGCCCTGCCGCAGCAGCCTCTGGAACTATCTCCCTGCTCAGTCCTGACTGTGTCTGCTCTCAATGCAGCATCTGCATGGCATCTGAGCACTGCGCCCCTTGGGGCCCGTGGCCTCTCTGACCTTGGGACTCAGGGCCTTTCTTGTACTGCTCCACAGCTCCCCAGTTCCTTTCTCCTCTCCTGGGTCTTGCCGGGCCTTGTGGCCACTGTCACCGTACCACGCGGTCCTCATGGCAAAGCTGTAGAGTGTCGTTTCAGCCTGGTGTTTATGGAACACTTGCCAGGCTCGGTGTTGGGGGAGGCATGGTGAACAGGCCAGAAGACGAGGTCACCCTCCCTGAGTTTATCCTCCGTGGAGAGAAACAGAGTCTGCAGCCTGCAGTTTGTAGGGGTAGTACACACCGTGAGGACCCTCACTTGGGATGCAGGGTCCTGGGGGTGCCTCGCTCCCCACCTAGGGCAGAACGTTGACCAGAGCTACGGACTCTTGCCCTCGGAACAGAAGGGGGCCTGAGGCTTATTCGTTAGGACACTTTGTTGTAAACTGAGGCAGCAGATCTCAGAGATCTGGCGACCTGCCAGAAGGCCTCCAGCTGGCTGGGTCAATGCAGAGCCCTGGCCTTTCTGCAAGTGGTAGAGCCCAGGAGGAGGAGATGGTGGAGGACAGCAGGACGCCCAGAATCAACACCGCAGAGACGGGGCGAGCAGTGGACCTGGGGAGGGGTTGTTTAGGGCCTGGAATGGCAGGCCCACTGACCCTGGTCCGTCTGGAGCCGCCGGGAAGCGACAGTGTAGGTGGGGCTGGGGGATTGGCTGGACGAGAGGGGCGGAGTGTACCGGAGGCCTGAGCCCGCCCCCGACGTGGGCTCGCCCTTGGCCGCGCACGTGGCCGGCTCTGCCACAGACAAGACTGGTTAGGAGAACAGGCTGCAAAGAAGGGTGTGTGTCAAGGGGGCAACATCTCTTTTTCTACGTGTGCTTGAAGCATAAAAGCCTGAAGAACCAGCAGAAAATGAATTTCACAGATAGTCTGGCTTCCACATGACTTCAAAGCAGAAACGCCTCATCTCCAGCTTCATGGACGTCTCAGGCTGACACAGTGTCCAGAACACGGTGGGGGAGGGGCCCTCGTGAGCACCACTGTCGTAGAAGACGGGGCCTCCATCAGGCAGGGGCGCGTGTATTTCTTCCCTCACCTGACGTGATCCACACTTCCCACCTTGAGCAGCCTGGTAGCTCGCGGCAACGACAGGCACGCGGGGTCAGCCCGGGCAGGGGCGGTCTGCAGAGCTGGGAGACGGGTGCTCTCGGCCCACTGCAGCCCAGACTCAGGTGAGCATCCCGGGAGCCGCATCCCTGCGCTGTGACCCCGGCCAGGGCACACCGGGCACATCGTAGACAAGCTGGTTAAGGGGGGGAGCAAGACACAACAGGGCCGTTTACTCCAAGGAAGCGCCACGAGCACAATGTATTTGGGTAATTTTGTGAACCATGATCCTACAGTTCATCTCCTAAATGGTCTCCACCCTCTGGAGCGAGCTGGGCGGGGCTGACAGCTGTGGGCGCTCAGACCTGCCAGGGGGTAGACGCGGGTCCCCATGAGGCCAGCCTGCAGAGCAAGCATCCCCCCCTCCCTCACCTCCTGGGTCAGATCTGCTCACACGGCCTCCTGGGGTCACCCACGGCGCTCCTCCCCAGTCTGACTAGTCCGTGGGCAGACACACAGCCGACGTGAGAGACCACGAAACCTGGGTCAACCCACCTGACTTGGTTGGTGTTTGGGGCCATCCCTCCTGTGAGTTCGCTTCCTTCTGCTGGACCATGGGCCACCAGCTTGTCCATCCACTGTCCCCCTTCCCCGTGAGCAGTGTCACCTGTCTGCCCTGCCATCCCCAGGCAGGCCGCCCTCACTGGGCCCTGCCACACACACCCAGTAGCTTTGCTGCTACCTCTCCAGCAGAGCTCCACCCACTGCCAGCCAGGCCACTCCACTTGCAGCTGTGACCCTCTCCCTGCAGACCCCAGAGGCCTCCAGGGAGGCTGCCTGTGCCCTTCTTGGCAGCAGTTCCCGTGCTCATTTCCTCCCCACATGGTGAGGGCATGTCCCTGCTCCTGCCAAGACCCCCGTCCATGCTGGTGGAGGAAGTCCCGACGCACAGCCATCCTGGTCACTTGGCAGTGGCAGCTCACAGGCAGTGTTAAGTAGGATTCTGAGGCCTTAGCAAGAAAGAGTGTCGTCTGGCTGGGGCAGCAGTATAGGGGACGGTGCCTCTGCCCCTTTGAATTAGTGACCCTTCCATAAGCACCCCCCACAGTCACCTGGACTTTCGCAGGACAGAACATGCCGTGCTAAGTGTTAGCCCCATGCTGTCCTTCTGACTTCTGTGGTCCCTCCTGACTCCTCCTTGGGTGTCTGCTTCCCCTTTTCCACGAGGCCAAGAGGGGCCGAGTGCTTCACCGTCAGCACCGAGCCTGGAGTCACAGTGCTCAGCACTGTCCCCAGCCAGGCCGTGCGGGCTCCAGCTTTCTGAGTCAGAAGCAGAGGTGAGGACTGAGGGAGGAGGGGGGCAAACAGAGCCCATGGTGCCACTTTGGTGAACGGTGGGGGGTCAGTCACCTTGAAGGACTTGTTTTTCTGTTCAAGAGCAACCCGTGCGGCCCGGCCTGGCTGACTTCTGTGTCCCCGCCACACAGGCGCTCCAGAGAACCTGGTCTGAGCCGCAGACTCCCTAACATGAGCCGTCTGGCGTTCCTGGTGGCTTGGCAGGGGTCCTGCAGGCCCCTTTCCGGCCGCTGCCAATGCGCTCCCAGGACACACTCGTGCACATACATTCATGACATGGGCCTTTCTCTGGGCTTCGTGGAACCTCAACAGAGAGGAGGCTTGACCACACCTGTGTGCTTCCACGACCCCTGCAGCCTCTGCATCTCCTTCACGCCCTGTGCCCACGGCACCTGCTGCTCAGGTGGGTGTGAGAGGCAGCTGCACCTGTGCATGGCGGCGTGCTCTCCCGAGTGCTGGGCTGTCTCCCCTCATCCGTCCCTCTTCACACCTAACGGCCAGCGCGCTCACTTACACCTGGGCGCCTGGCACACATGCTCCCCAACCGTGGCTGCCCCTGCGGTGTGTCGGTGCCCGGCTGGAGGACAGGTGCTCAGGACCCTGAGCAGCCCCGTGCTCCCCTGCAGTACTGAAGGTGGTGGGTTTGAAGGGAGTGTGCACACCTACAGAGCGCTACTTCTGACTTACCTCTTCTATAAAAACTTGGAAGCTTCTCAGTTCTCCTGAAAAATGATTTAGAATTTGTTTTATAAAAAAAATTTTGGATTTGGGTCCCGGTGTACTTCATTTTCAAGGGAATAGGATGTAAACTTGTCTTGTTTGATCTAGTGACAAAAGGAGATTGTAATTCATCTCCGAGGTCAGCAGGAATCCTCCCGGCTGTGATTTTTACAGGCCTCCAGTTGGTTAAGGGCATCAGAAACTTCTTGGCACAGAAGGCACAGGACAGCGGTGCGTGTGGGAGAGCCCGAGTCAGGCGTGTGCAAGCCCTAGTCGGGCGTGTGCGAGCCCGTGTGGGCGTGTCGGGCGTGTGCAAGCCCAGATCGGGCGTGTCGGGCGTGTGCGAGCCCAGATCGGGCGTGTCGGGCGTGTGCGAGCCCGTGTGGGCGTGTCGGGCGTGTGCGAGCCTGTGTGGGTGTGTGCGTGCGCGCACCTGTGGGGGTGGTGCCCACAGCCGCCGGATCTTGTCCTGCGGACCGGGGCGGAGCTCTGGCCGTGCGCGGTGGGCTCGGCCAGAGAGAGCCGTTGCTCGACGCCTCCTGACGGCAGAAGGGAGACCACCTGCTCGTGCAAAGTGAAGGCTTTTCCCTCTTGCACACTTGACACACCTTGTCTTTTTACCTTAAAAAAAAGAGCACATGGGATCCCTGCCGTTTGCAAACCTGTGGGTAAAAACTCTGTAACGAAACTCATTTACGTGTACTCGGCCTCACCACGGAACGGGCTGCCGGAAGTCATGCAGAGGGGAGTGCACATGCGCAGGCCACAGCCCCGCTCGCTCGTGCGCACCTGCGAGGGGGCTGGGCTGGCCGAGGGGGTGGACAGTCCACACGAGCCCTCAGCCGGGAAGCAAACTGCAAGAGAGCTCGAAGCCAACCCCATCAAGGACTTGGTCTCCTTAAACTTCAAATCCATCCTTTCGCTGTAAAAAAAAAAAAAAATTTTAATCATACTAGTGTTCTCTAGATGTTCATTGTTTAACGATTAATACTTTTTATCTAGGGCTTAAAAACCTCTCTGGTCTTAAAAATGTTTTTAGCCGGTGCGTAAACTTAGAAACCAATGGACCCTGAGTGAAGCAGAGACTAACAGTGATGAATATCCATCGAGCACCGCACTGGATGGGGCCCGGGTGTGCGCGCTAGCCGACCGTGCAGGGCCGCAGGGAAGACATCGGGGTTGGGCTGGGGCGGCCTACAGGGGGCCATGGTGCTGGGTCCCGGGCTGCGCAGCCACATCCGGGGAGCACACCTTGCGCTGGGCCGCAGAGCCCGATCCTGTGAGCGTTCTGCTGTTGGAATAGTCCTGACGCTTCTCAGGCGGGAAACACCAGAAACCGCCCCTGTATCTCGCTCTTGCCCTGTCTTCTGCATGGGAATCTTTTTCTATGTTCTTTTTCTTTGACTGTTTACATGCTTTTCCACTTGAGCACCACACGCAGTAGGTCTGTCCGCCTCGAATTTCAGATGTTGTCAGCAAGATGGAATTTTTAAAGAGAGGGTTCCATTTTAAATGCACTAGAGGAAGCTTCCTAGATTTGGGGGGATTTAAATAAATCCCTTCATAAAGTAAGGAAGGACTCACACACCCACCCCCCCTCCCGGCCCACATGGATCTGCTTTATCAATGCGGGTTCTGGTTGGTGCTCCATGAGGCCCCACACCCTCAGAGGCCACTGAGCCTCCTCACACCACCCTCCCCGTGTGTCCCCAGCGCTCACGACTGACCACGGACTGAGTTCTGGAAACTTCCTTCTCAGCACAGACCGCAAATAGCTTATTACCATAATCCTGATGAGCAAGGGGATATTAGCCACCATGTCATACACCTGACCTGACCTCATCAATCCGTCTCTCCCCGAACTTAGTTCTGGATGTTTTTAAGCATCGGTTTGACCTCCTCAAGTGTCCGACTGGCTCCAGGCAAAGTGGGATTCTGAGCTAGCTCCCCTGGGGTGGTTTAAACTCCTTGAGTAGGGACGACCCGATCAGGCTTCCCCCGTCCCTCCCTTTCCCTCACAGACCGTGGTCCAGAGGGCGTCAGCAGGTAACAAAACAAGAGAGGTTCCTCGTAGCATTTTATCCAAGGATCCTGCAGGCTCGGGACAACAGCCGGCAACCATCGTCCACGCGGACAGCCACCCAGGAGGGAGGGCTGCACATGTCCCCAGCCCATCCCTGGCCTCCTGCAGGGGAGGCCTCCATACAGCCCCAGCATACAGAGCAGCCCCTCGGAATAAAAGAGCAGCTGGAAGAGGTTTTAAACCAGCTTCAAGGACTAAAAGAAAGTGACCTGAACTGCCTTAAAAAGAGAGGGGTTCTGTCTAAGTCCAGATCCCACATGAAGCCCTCCGATTTCATTTAGGAAGGACTGGGACTCGTCTCTGTTGCACCAGGGTCTGCCCCACACCTGACGCTTCCGAATGCGGGCCTCGCAGTCGTAGGAGGAAGTAGCTGCGCATCCAACTGGAAGCCAGTGTGGGCTGTAGCCGAGCAGATTAATTCTCCGGAATCTGCGAGTAGCTAGCATGCTGTCGGTGCCGTGATTCATGACCACGCCTTGTCGCTCCGCGTCGGACCCTGCAAGGACCCTTGGCCCCCCCCATGCCAGCTGGAGACCCCACACCAGCGCGGAGCCTCAGCCTGGGGCAGGGAAGCACCGCAAGCACCTGGCCCCAGCCTGCAGGTGTGGGGAGCATTCCCGCAGGCCTGGTTGCCGCTGCCCACGCCTGGTGCTTCTGTCCACGCCGGCTGGAGAGTGGCTGTGCCACGCGCGGTATGGAAGAAATCCGTTTCCCCCCGCTCCCTCTCTGCGTAGCGTTTAATCTTCCTAAGGCAAGCTTGTGTCCTGAGGAAACCAATTTCTGTGCACTATTAGCCCCATAACTCACATGTGGGCCCCCAGGGCCCAGCCTACCTGGGAAGGCGAGGCAGCAGATCCTCAGGCCGTGGCCACCACGGGGGGCACCACATGCCGTGGCCTCCAGACCCGACCACTCAGCTTCCTCTCTTCTCCATCTTCCCATCGGGTAGTGGGGCAAACCTCTTTGTTTCAGACTATCTCAGATTCGTGGGTTCCCTTTATTTCTATTTATTGTTTTTGATCTGTTGTTGAAATTTCTTCTCTTATTTGAATTTTAGTGAACATACAGTGCAATTTTGGTTTCTGGAGTAGAATTCAGTGACTCATCACTTACACAAAACACCCAGTGCTCATCACAAGAGCCTTCCTTAATCCCCATCACCCATGTAGACCATTCCCCACCCTCCCCCTATCAACCCTCAGTGTGTTCTCTGTAAGAGTCTTTTAGGGTTCAGTTCCCTCTCTCCTCTTTCCCCCCCTTTTCCTATGTTCTTTTGTTTTTGACAAACATTGTTAAAATGTCTATGCTACCCAAAGCAATCTACACATTTAATGTAACCCCTATCAAAATACCACCACCATTTTTCACAGAACTAGAAAAATCCTAAAATGTTTACAGAACCACAACAGACCCCAAAGACCCAAAGCAACCTTGAAAAAGAAAACCAGGGGCGCCTGGGTGGCTCAGTCGGTTAACCATCTGCCTTTGGCTCAGGTCCCGGGATCGAGTCCCTCATCGGGCTCCCTGCTCAGCGGGGAGCCTGCTTCTCCCTCTGCCTGCCCCTCCCCCTGCTTGTGCTCACCGTCTCTCTCTCTGACAAATAAATAAAATATTTTTAAAAAGAAAAGAAAAGAAAAAGATGATTCCGGACTTCCAGCTCCATTACAAAGCTGTGGTCATCAAGCCAGTCTGGTACCGGCACAAAAACAGACACATAGATCCGTGGGACAGAACAGAGAATCATGGGCTCCCTTTAAAACAAATTGTATTTATTGTGGCCTCGTCCACACCCGAAGAGGAGCATGTCCCGAAATTGACCCCTGTCTTTTCCTTGAGTGAGTTTCTCAGCAGACCCCAGCTGTTGAGCTCCCTGTCGACCGTCTAGCCGTCAAGAGGGGGGTTTCTTCTCCTTCCTATGAAGGCCCTGATTTAACACTTGGGGAAACTCATGGTGTTTTCCAGTAGGTTGGAATTCCATATCTGGAAGGACCACCGGCTTAGTTCCCATAAGGCCGCCTCATTCACTGCGAGCCCGCGACGTGCTGAGCGCTGTCCCCCCAGCCTCAAGAGATGCAAGTGCTCCCATCCTGCCTGCTCGAGGCTGAGAGTGGGGAGTGAGGGCACGGGGGTGCCCCTCCGCCCTGGGGGCATGGTGCCAGATCATCTGTCCTTCCTGCTGATTCCCCTTGATTTGTGCAGATACGTTTGGTTGGGGTGTGTTTCCTCCCAGGACCTCCCCTGCCCACCTCTCTCCCTCTCTGCCTGTCTCAACCTGCTGTGCTCGGAAAACATCACTGGGTGCTCAGGAGCCCACCGGTTAAGCCCCAGAACCCTAGGACTTGAAAAATTACAACCACCTTAGAAATTTCCAAGTTCACTGTCCCGGTTCTGTGCCCGAGGGGAGCAATGTGCTCACTTAGGTTGTGCAGACAGAGAAGGGCCAGTCAGGGTCTCTCGCCCCTCTGCCTGGTGCAGGCTGGCTGCCGACAGTCGCGGCCACCTGCTCTGTGTGACCAGAGACAGGCTGTTCCATGGGGATAAGCCTCGGTCTCCTCTACAGCTCCCATTCCACTGTGTTCTGGTAACGAGCCGAGATGATGCTCGGAACATGGCACCTAGTTTGGCACGTGGGTCCCACCCCGCCCCCACCTCGGGGGCGACCACCTGCTCCCAGTTCCCACATTTTGCATTTTCATGTTGGCAGACGCGTCTCAGCTCCCTAAACTGTAAGAAGCTTGTGGGCATGGGACCCAGCGCCATTCTCTGTCTACTAGAAATAGAAAAACAAGAACACGTGTTGAATTAATGATAAGGTTAAAGTTTCAAACCCAAATAGTATTATTTCTGTGAAGCCCGTATCACCTGCAATGAGATGCTGTCTGTGGGGAGGGGTCTCTCAGTGAAACTCTGCAGTGAACACACACAAGGGCATCTCTACCTTTTCTTAACATTTAGAACCCTCACTGGGAGCTCCACCTTTAGAAGCCAATATAAGATGGAAAAGATTTATTAGTCTCATTTCTCATTACTTGAAATAAAAAAATTCTACACGATTGAAATTAAAGCTTATATGCTTCCCATTTCTAAAACATTCTTTTAAATGCGCCCCCCCCACACACACACACAAATCATCAAGTTGTCATCTCTAATAGCAACGACTGTTTTAAGTATGTGGATGGGCATCTGACAGCATGTCTCAGCCCTGTGTTCCTGAATGAATGCTCGCAAAAACCGCGCTCCTTGTTTTTCTAGACTAACACGGACATGGCAGGTGCCCGCCAGGCCTGCTGAGGGATGAGCGTGATCATTTTGAACTGGTCTCTCAGCCTGAAGGGAGCCCGACGCAGGCGAGGGACAGCTGAGCGCGGGTCATCTTGCGTCTGAGCCCAGCCCGATCTGTGTGTGTTGTTTGTTGCAGGCGCTAAGGAGATCGATATCGCCGCGACCCTGGAGCACTTGAGGGACCAGAGACCGGGCATGGTCCAGACAAAGGTACTGTCGGCCAGTCCTCGGGAATGGTGGGGGCGACAGGGGTGTCTTTCTGCAGGTGTTTCCCAGCAAGGAGAGAGGAGAAGGGAACCAAGTGTCTCCCACGCAGGTCCAAGGTGGGAGTGGAAGGCCCCTCCCGGGAGGGCAGCCCATGGTTCCAGCAACCACCCGCATTTGAGCAAAAACAGATGCAGTTGGATCTCCAGTCTTTGGAGCCCTCTCCCCACCAGATTTGGGGAAGGGGGAGAGCATTACATTTTTACAAAAAGAGCGCCATGATAGGGACACCTGGGTGGCTCAGTCGGTTAAGCGTCTGACTCCTGGTTTCGGCCAGGTCATGATCTCAGGGTCATGGTATTGAGCCACATTGGTCTCCACACTCACTTGGGAATTTAAAAAAAAAAGAGGTCAGTGACAAACCCCAGCACCCTTGCAGGGGAATGGTCTAGATCCACTAACATTCTGCCAGACCCCCCCCCCTCTTTCTGGCCCACAGAACCACAACTCTGTTGTGTGGTCATCGGACGTCCCGGGGTGTACTCAGGTCCTCAAACACCTCAAAATAGCTTATTTGCGTGCTTACTGAGAAGGCCACGTTTGCAACAAGAGTAAATACAAGATGGCTGGTTGGCTTTGGGTTAACCAGAGCTAGAAATGGGCTTAACATGATGTTCCTTTAGCACTCGGAAGTATCTGTGTCCAACGACCACAAAAGCTCCCGCGCATCTGTTCCATAAAGGTAATGAAGTCATAAAATACAGAATCTTCCCTTTCTCAAGGTAGTCCTGCCACCTCAGTGCTATTAGCACCTACACAAAAGGCCAAAATCCCTAAAAGACACCCTTGCAGAATTCCTTCCTTATGCCTAAGAGGACTGTAGGTTGTAAAAAGCACTCCCATGAAGTGGGGCTGACCCAAGGGCCCGAGGACCGTGCTTTGTGCCTGGTGGTGATGGTTCTGGGGCCCCAGAGAGCTTACCCTGCCTCCCGGGGTCTCACTGCTCCCCCTCGAAAGTGCCAGTAGCCCCCAGCCCCCTTTCTGTCTGAATGTTACCATGAGAAGACACACGTCACACAGGGTCTGAGCTGGATGAGAGGAGAGAGCTACATCCCAAGCTCTCTGTTGAGAATGAAGCCACACGCCTCAGGAGGCTAAGCTGAGCACACTTTGAACCGGAAGATCATTTCCTGAAATACCTTAACAGTCACCTGGCTGGTTCTTGATGGCCAAAGTCAACCCCAAGCACCGAGGCAAATTTAACTTCAGTCTCTTACAGAACCACAATCTATTCTAAGCAGAGTCACAAGAAGCCTTCTAAAGAGTCAAGAACTGCTCCGGCCGAGCCCTCCCCCCCGGCAGCTGCGCCTGCCCCAGCCCCGGACCTCCACCCAGGCTCCGGCACCTGGGGGTACAAGCAGCCTGCCCTGTGCACGCTCAGCCCCGAAGAGCTGTCACCAGCACCGTGCGCTCACCCCATCCCCCTGTAGCACGCATGCGGGTCACGAGAATTCGCATTTGATTAGCGTGAAGGAAGTTTATCAATCATGGCACACTTTGTTTTCCTAGGATTTTTTTTAATCTGAAGTTTTGAAATTATTTCAGACCTGCAAAACACGTGCAGAAATAATACAGATCATTCCCACGTGCCCTCACTAGGTTCCTACTGCTAGCACCTTACGTAACCACAGGTGACCGCAGCCAGGAACCGGCATCAGTATAAGCCATTTACTCGGGGGCAGACCTTGTCCTAGCTCATCCATGTCCGCAGTGACCTTTCCCTGGAGCAAGACCACCCCTGAGCACTCAGTCGTCATATCTCCCACATCTCGACTAATGGAACAGCTCAGTGGCCTTGAGAGCTCTTCAAAAGAGAACTGGCAGGTGTGGCTTGGTTTTCATAGACTGTCTCTTGCTTGGGTTTGTCTGAGGTTCCTGTGATGGGTTCTGGTTGTGCATCTTGGACAGGAACGTCCCAGAAGGAGGCACGTGACCCTGGTTGATCTCCTTTCTAGGGAGGTGAGCTTCGGTCCCTCGGCTCAGGGGGTGTCCCTCAGGTGATTCTTCTTGGTAACGAGCAGTGTCTTGGGGGAGAGATTTGGTACTGTTCACGTCTCTGTTGTTGTGCTTTATCATGATGTCAGCAGGTGACAGATAACCCGCAGGTTTTGTGCCCAAGGAAGGTCCATCCTACTAGCCTGACCATGCCACTTGGTGGTAGCCTTGTGAGGGCCAGCACTGCAGGGTCAGTGCACTGTCCCTGGATGGTCTGGCCCCACGGGGCCACCAGAAGCCATGGAGGAGGCTTGGAGGCCTGAGAACCAGGGCCTGGTGAGCAGTGTCACTTTATAACCAGGAACGAAAAGCGGATTCTGTCTCTGCCTAAATCTTGATGCTGCTTTGGGCCGTCTCCTACTGCACAGATAACCTGCAGGAAATCGTCAAGACTCACTTCTTCGCTCCCTGAACCTGGGTACCTCCCAGGCAGGCTTCCTCCACCCCAGACACCCCAGACGGTACAAGGATGCCCAAAACACAGACTCCATGATGGATCTGGGCGAAACCGTGGGGACGGTGCATAACACAGTGCAAAAACCATTCGGGCCTCGTGGCACAAGGTCCTGAGGCCCAGGGAGCGGCCCACAGGCCCTGCCAGAAAGGGAGATGAAGCATCCAGAGAGCAGAGAATTTGCCTCATGTAGCTTCCCTGCCGGAACTGACCCTCTTCCTTCAGGTGGGGGTTCAAAAGCTGTCTGGAAGTGTGTATGTAAATGCAATTCCTAGAATTTCAAGGTATAAAGAAATAAGCACATCAAAGCCACCAGTCTGTCTTAATTTGATGGCTTTGCCCAACATTACTCCATGAAATGGAACTTCCCCTGAAGTTCAGTTTAACAAAAGGAAAATTTCTGTGGGAAAAAATAGTGCCATACAATCTGAATACTCTTCCACAGAAGCCAAGAGAAGGTCGCCTGTGGGCTGTTCAAACCCATGTAGTCAGATTGTGCCATATGAGCTGAAGACACAAAACAGACCGGGGACGGAGCCCCCCGACCCCCAGCGCACAGCCTGACCGCACAACTGCATCTTTACGTTCAAAAAAGCCCCCGATAGCTGATTTTCCACCTGGAAACAAACCCTCGGTCAAACGAAGCACAGACACCTGCCGTGCGTCTGCCTGAGGAGAGGAAGGGAAGCCACGGCCCTGGCCAGGGAGCTGGCGCCGGCCGCGGGGACGAGCCTGAGAAGCAAGCGGCAGCACAGGGTTACGGCCCGGGAGACCCGAGCAGAAGGAGATGTCACCCAACCCCCATCACCTCACGTGTGTCAGTAGCGCAACAGAATGCTCGTTCCTAGGAAGGGAGATGAAATCGCAGGAGGTAGGGAAAACACACGTCACAAGGTGAGCGATGTCTCGTCCTCTACGCATGTCGTGGAGCAGGCTCTCCCCCTCCGTCCCCGTCATCTCGTTAAGGTGCCTCCTTAACGCTCTCCGTAACGACACTTTCTCTTGGACGCTCACTTCAAAAGCCAACTGACCCGTGTGTCCCCAGGAAGTAGTGATGTTGGTTGGCCCCGGGCGGGTGCGCACGGTGTTTACATGTGGTACCGCACCTCCTGCCCCTCCCCTGCTCGTCTCTGGGTTTGGGTTTCACCCTACCCTTGTTCTGCTCCGCAAGCCCGGCTCCCTACCTTGCTCGGGGTCTGGCGCGACAAGGACTGATTGAATTAAGTGTAATCCAGTTCACAGCCCCGGGCCTCCCGACCCACGTCCTGCTCCATCAGAAGCCTCTCAGTACCTTGAGATTGTTCCCCTCAGTCTCTGTGTCTCTATCTCCCCGT
>NW_027397161.1:423972-452928 GCF_003265705.2 Callorhinus ursinus | reverse complement strand
GTGCGCACATGTATAAACGTGCACATGGGCGTGCATGCCTATGTGTGTACACACATATAAACGTACACATGTGCGTGCATACATGTGTGCATACCTATGTGTGTGCACACGTATAAACGTACACGTGTGCACGCATGCGTACCTATTAGTGTACGCACGCGTGCGTGCATACCTGTGTGTGCGCACACGTATAAACGTACACGTGCGCGTGTGCATACCTGTGTGCACACACGTATAAACGTACACATGCGCGCTCACATGTACAATCATGCATACACGTGCACACATGCACATTCGCATGTACACTGTACGCTCATGCACACGCGCACACACATACATGCGCACTCGCGTGTACACTCATGCACACATGCACGCTCACAAGTACACGTGTGCACTCATGCACACACATGCGCGCTCACATGTACACATGTGCACTCATACACATGCGCGCTCACATGTACACGTGTGCAGTCATGCACACACATGCGCGCTCACATGTACACGTGTGCACTCATACACACATGCGCGCTCACATGTACACGTGTGCAGTCATGCACACACATACATGGGTGCACACACATACGCACATGCATGCACCCTGTCCCTCACCTGCTCTGGTATCAGATGTCAAGGATGGAGCCAGGGCTGATCTCTGTGAAGAACAGCTGAGCCAAAGGCACAGAGAGCACTCTGCCCTGCCCACACCATGAGGGAGACGTGGGGAAGTGCTGACCTGGGGGGGTCGTTGGCGCTCCATGGAGGGTAACAGCGCCTGGGGCAGCCATTTACTATGACTCCCTTTGAATTCGGGAATGAAAGTACCATGGCAGTGTTGTGTGGGTCCACCCAGTCCTTTGTGCGAGCCACAAGGATTGCAAACACGAATCTGAGTGTGACTATAAATGCAAACACGCGCACACGCAGCCTCAAACACCTCCACTGACCCTCACAGCCGCCACAGCAAAAGCGAGTCAGGTGCCGTGTCTGCCCAGCTTGTTTGTGGGGCTCCCCGGACTTCTGAGGGGTTGACTCGGGCCTGTCAGTGGAGGTGGTGCCACTGAAACTGGGTGCGCACCCGGCCTCCACCCATGGCGGGAGACCAGAGCGCATCGGCGCTGCCACTCGGGGCTACTTCTCGGGGAAGGAGCAGGGCGGCTGACAAGCCCCATCTCATTGCCGACCAGCCCCAAGGGGCACGGCATGCCTCTGCCAAGGGTCCCTCGTTGCAGGAGGCCCTGGTCTCCTGCCCGCCAGTGCTCCGAGAGCCTCCCGTGGCAGGGCCCAGCGCATCCTGCAGGCCCTCCGGCTCCCAGGGCCACAGAGCACACTGTGACCATCTAAGCCCCACCTCCTGTCGACGTGTCACGTGTACTATGAGCACAGGGTGTCTGGATGAGGCTACTCGAGGCACAGGTGCACGTCTGGTCTGCTCTCCTCACTGGACTCTGTTGGCCCCCTTATCAGATACTCGTGATGGCTACGGAGGATTCCAAATGCGTGAACTTGCCCACTTCCCTGTCAGCGCTATGTCTTGGGATGGATTGTCAGCGTGTCAAAAGCTGTAAGCAGCCACATGACACATGACATGAGAGTTCCAAAGAGTCTCCTTTCATTCTTTCACATTTCAAGTCATCATGAAACCTCGGTCTCCCCACTGGCAAGCCAGCCTTTGGGGAAGAAATGGTCTGGAGTGGCTGTTCATGCGTCATAAACCTGGATCCTCCCAACGACACGTCCCCTTGAACAAGCTGTTAGCCGGAGAGCTGGTGACAGGAGACAGCTTCCTGTCACTGGTGACAGCCAAAGGCCCCTCCTCCGGGGCCTTCGAGCGTGAGGAGGGATGCCGGGCACACGGGGCCTGCCTCCTGAGGCTCCAGCCTCAGGCCGCTGCTGGGCACAGTGGTAAAATCGACTGGGTATGCCTTTGAAGGCAGTTTCCAGAATGTGCATCAGGAGGCTGTGTCCACTAGCAAAGACACTGTGTTGGTCCACGCAGGTCATTCCTTCAAGGCCAATACAAAGAGAACCACCAAGGGACGGTCTTTGACCCCAAAGTGAGGGTTAAATTATCCCGCCTTTCTGTTGTTTCTGCTCCTTGCTGGGCATTCAAAGTGGATTTTAACCATGATTTTTGGATTTGAAGCTGCCCTGCCACAGATTATCAAGCACTGAAGCCATCCAAAGGGCTTTCTCAGTAGGTGATAGTGTGCATCACTTATTATTCCGGTGACTTCTCTGGTATGACTGGGAGGGGCCCAACACCCACTTCAGAATTTCTCTGCAGTGTCGGGGGCGTCGTGTGGCAAGTGACGTGTGCAGGGGACTGGCCTGTGACCTGCGTGGAGGGGTGGGCTTTGTTCCCGTCTGCTGAGCCCTCCCCTTCCAGAGAGGGGAACAGTCCTGACACCGCCCTCATTTCTACCTCCTGGTCTTGGCAGGTTTTGCATGTGCCCCATCCAGCATGTGCCTATGAGTAGGAGCACACATGGGCACACTCGTCTAAGGCTGGACACGCTGTGGATGAGGCGGGGTTTCCCGGCAGGTGCAACAGGGAAGGGCCGGGCTGGACGCTGGGGCGATGGACACTACCCCTCGGCCTCTCCGAGGGGAGGCCATGTGGCTGGCTCCGTGGCAGGTCTGCACGCAGCTGGTGTGGGGTCTGGAGCTCAGGGTGGCCGGTGTCTGCGTCGGCCCTGGCCCGCCCCGGGGGCTGCGCACTCCGCCGTCCCTGTGCCGTCGCGGGCTTAGCAGCTCCTCGCGGTGATAGAAGATGAGCCTTTCCCACGTGAGAAATTCTAATCACCATCAACATGGGGTCTCATCTTGCACACCACTGTCCTCTCTACAGAGATGTGTGATCTTTCTTCCTTTTCCTGAACCAATTCCTTCTGCAAAATGACACGGCAGAGCTGAAGGCCGGAGTCTAGAGGAACGTGGTCCCGCTCACCTCTTCACTTTCTCGTCCCTCCAGGAGCAGTTCGAGTTTGCGCTGACGGCCGTGGCGGAGGAGGTGAACGCCATCCTCAGGGCCCTCCCGCAGTGAGCGCGAGCACGCAGCCCGAGGCTGGGAGGCGCTGGCACCATGGCTGTCGACTGTGGCTGGGAATCGCGATGCCACTTAGTTGTGTGTCTTCAGTGTCCCTGCCTCGTCAGTGCGGCCCAGCGGTTACAATGCGCATCTGTGTTCAACCAAATCATAGTAAGGGGAGATCTGGGGGATCGTCCAATCACAGGACAATCATTTTATCTGTTTTCACTTCCTTGAAAGGAAAACACTTTTCCTTAAAGCACACATTCACATTCTTAATTGCAAACAATGCCCTACTAACGATGCTGTAGGTTGTGCGCTCCACACCATCTCCACGGAGAGCCGGCCTGTGGGCTATAACTCTGAAGGATGGGCCAGCTCTGCAGGGAGGGGACCCGGAGAAGCTGGAAGGGCACCACCAGACATTTGGCATTTGGCTTTACGACAGCTTATCACCGGCAGGAGCCCCTCCCCGACTTGTTCAGGAGTTAGAGCAACAAAGTGTTACCATTCTGCAGCTTTGGGGGAAATAAGAACAGCATCGTCCCTGCGTCTTCCCTCTGTTCCCCCGTGCAGGCTGCCCGACACCTGCCCCCAGTGCTGTTGACAGCCTATCTCCACTGTCCACCCCCCAAAGAAGGGCACAGCGTCCCAGGCCAGCCACCCCAGGCGAGGCCTCCCATCTGCAACCAGTCTGGAGACACATTTTTAACTTTAAATACAGATTTACACATTGCAAAAGCAGATGCTGTTAACAAACTCTTCCCTTGGGGGTAACCAGATCCGGGGAACCAACCTGGCAGGTAACAAGCTCCGGGGTCCCTGAGGAGCGCCCTAGCCCCCAGCAGGCTCCTGTGCTCCCCTCTTGGGGGGAATGTCCTGGGCCCTGCCAGCATCCAGGGGAGACCCTGGGTACCCCGTTCCCAGAAGGGGATGCAGGGTGACGTACATTGTTGGTTTTACTGGGTGAGATCCTGGCACCAGGGAGAAAGGTGGAAACAGCAGCGTTTCCTGGGCCCCGCGCCCCCCCGGGGTCACCTAGGTCAGACACCTGTGTAACTCGCTCAGACACAAGTGTCTAGAGGCGATTCGGATTTGCCACCCTCCGCCCCCGCCCCCGACAGAGGAACTCATTTCGCTGGACTCAGAACGGCGGGCTCTAAGAAGGCAGACAGCTCTGTGCACTACAGCTTTTCTTCTTAGGATTAGGTGTGAATACATCCCCGGTACCTTCCATGTCCCGCTTACTGCACACATTCTTCCCGCCCTAAGTCGACACTGCAACCCAAACACCAGTAGCATTGGGAGAGCGGCCTGTGACTGGGGAAGAAGATGCCAAATACTGTTTGTGTCTTTAAGTGGTCCTGTCATGTCATCTGCTCTAATAGATCTATAATTTTTTGCCAGAGTTGTTTCTCCCTATCTGGAATCTAAATAATGAATAGCAACTAATTTATCTGAATATAGGAAGCATATACCTACTTGTAATTTCTAACCTTATGTTTCGAAAGAAATCCTCCAGTGTGAGATATATAAATATATTTAATTGTGTCAGATTAAACTTTTGATTTCACATTCAAATGGTCTTTATTTGGGGAGGATAGGGCAACTTTCCCTGCCCGTCCTTTGCTCCCGGAGGTGGGGGAGCAGATGGGAGCCTTTCTGAGAATTCCGCCTTTGCAGGGTTAGCTGTGCACGAAGGGCCGGAGCGTCCCAGAGCTTTCCTTCCTCAAAGACTGATTGCAGGATCTCCGGAAGAAGCCGGGGCTGTGGTCTGCGCAGTGTCCCCCAGCCCCTCGTGCCCATCTGTGCGGCGTGAGCACAGGGCTAGCGGCGGAAGACCCTTCCTTCCCGGGGCTCAGGCTCCACCCCCCACAGCCAAACACCCATCCTGGCACATCAAGGCGGCTGCACAGGGGCAGGCTTGTCCTATAGCGCCTCAGTGACCCCAGTGACTCAGGGCTGCGTGTGGAGTCAGCTTGTCATGGGAGTAGGTAACCACTCACAGGGCCCGTCAGCTTGAGGGGCTCAGTGTCCACCCAAGTGCTGGTGTGCGTTTCTCGAGAGATCAGCCCCCAGGTCTCGCTGGGTGGGCACCCAGTTACATCGGTCTCTCAGACCCCCCTTTCCAGAGTCGGCCTCACGTTCAAATCCTGCCTGGGCATCCGCGGACTGCGCGTCCCACTGCTGCGAGTTACTGCCATCGGGGGTCCCTGAGGTATCACAGGTGCACGCACCACATGGGGCGGCTTCTCATGATAAGCACATGTCAGAACATGCACACGGCAGACCCCGAGCCATGAAAAGGTTCCCCTCCCACCATGAGTATTTAGGAATGCTGGACAACATGTACCGGAAACATACGGTGCATACCAGCTCTAACGAAAGGGCAAAGAGGGAGCCCATGGTCGGTGTGGGTGAGTGTGGACACTGAGCCACACAAGGGCTGGGGGCCGGTTCTGAGCAGCCTGCTCTGACCCAGCCCAGGGGGCCCCGGGAGCTGGTGTGCTGGAAATGTCCAGAGCCGGCTCCCTCTGCAAACGTGGACACGCAGAAATGCACGGAGATGTGCACTCCGCCAGCACACAGTAGTGACGTAGCCAGCCCTCCTCATCGTCGGGGTCACGGAGCCAACAACTTCCCACAGAATGCTCACCACAGCCTTCCACACCACCCACTTTCCACTTCGATCAGCATCAGTCACGTCTCCATCACTCACCTGCTGATTCCCGGGATGCATATACCCCCACAAGGAGTGACTTCAACGAGGGAAGGGCGGTGAGTGCCCGGGAAGGGACCGGGAAGAACGCAGCTGCTGGGGATGGGGGTGCAAAGGGAGTAAAGGAACTAGGAAGAGGCCACTTGTGTGTTAACGGAAGTTCTCGGTTCATCCAGGGTAGTTTCTAGTAGCAGCTGATTTTAGCAACCAGTCCATAAAATCCCTGCCTGCTGGTACCAGCGCTTGTGGTGCATCCCTGCCCAGAGCCCAGCAACGACGGGAGGGGTCTGAGACGGGCCGGCCCAGCTGTCCTGCTGGGAAAGAAAGGTGCCAGGAGGCAGGGGGGCAGGGGCCAGTCCGCCCTGCCCGCACCGCACAGGAAACCCAAACCAAACAAGTAGGGTTAAAATGTGAGCCCAGCGGAGCCCTCGGGTGGCGGGCATCAGCGGAGGCAAAACCACTCGGGTGGAGCACCGAAGTCCCCAGAAGGATGCGCCCGAGAGGACTGGGTTAGCTCCCCATAAACAACCATAACCACAGGGAGAAGAGGACCACAGCAGGGCCGAGACGTCTGATACGGGGAGAAATGCAGACAGCACAACAATACAAAAAGGCGATAAAATGAGTCTGAACATTCCAAACGGCATATAAAAAGAACAGTGTGGGTGAAAGGAAGCAGATTTGAAAAAGAACCCAAAGCAACTTTTTTTTTAAGATTTATTTATTTATTATTTATTTGAGTGGGGGCGGGGGCAGAGGGGGAGGCAGAGAACCGCAGACAGACTCCCCGCAGAGTGCAGGGCCCCTTGCGGGACTCGATCTCACGACCCTGACATCAGGACCTGAGCAGAAACCAAGAGTGGAACGCTGAACTGACTGAGCCCCCCAGGGGCCCCCAACACAGCTTCTGGAAGTGAAACCCAAAGGGAACGATTATTTAGAAACTGGGGAAGGTATGTGCACGTGGGGCAAGCTGGGGTAGGAACTCCAGCTCAGCAGCAGGCTGGGAACCGCTCAGGCACCAGCCGTCACCTCACAACCGGGCTGAAGACCCCTGCAGATGTTCTGAGACGGGATGGAGCCAGCATTCTGGAAGGAAACAGAACCGGTGCAAGACCCCCTGCAGAGCCTTCGCCCCCACAGCACAGGGGCGCTCGTGTGGGGCCAGCGCTGCCCCGCACCGTGCGGCCCTGCAGAACCTGCTGCGACCCCGGGTCCCAGCCCCCGTGGCCGCGGACACCTGCTGGAAGTCCTTGTTACTACCATGGCCCTTCCTCCTGGACCGACCTGGGATGTGCATCTCCCAGTCACCAGGAGGGCTTTATCCCCCTGACAACACCCAGCATGTGGTGGGGCACCAAGCATGTACTCTGACAGAGGGGCTGTAGCCCCTGGTCCTGAGGGGCTTCAAGATCACCTGGAAGAGACCGGGGCAGTTGGGGGGCTAAAGAGAAAAATACGTGCACCCCCGCGGACCCTCACCAGGTGGCAGCGAGCTCAGCGGGGAAGCAAGCAGGGCATGGTGAGGGCTCAGCCACCCACCTTACGGGAGGCTCTGAACTCACCCCCGCCCGCCCGCCCCCATCGCCTCCAGAGACCGAGTCTGGGGTGGTTCTAACCCCCTCCCAACACCGTGGGCTTCACCAGAAGCGATTCGGGGATGCATTTTTATGAAATTGTTGCTTGAGACTCTTTTTTTTTTTTTTCAATAAAATCTGTTAGATGTAATCTTACCGGACGTAAGCGGAAGCGCTGTGCACGGCAATTCTATAACCTGGGTGATTCAAGATCACACAATGCCTCTCTTCACAGCGAGAGCCCAAACCTGTGTTCGGAGTATTGGAACTGGGGTCACCGCAAATCCTTGGAAATACGCACGCGTGTGCTCATACACAAACCTGCTAGTCGATAAAGTCCTGGGAGCGTGAGGGTGCTGGGTCACAGCCTGGCCCCCTTGTGCCACAGTCAGCTCTACTCCACCCTCACCCGCACCTCCCACAGTCGGCAGCATCCTGCCCTTACTGGCCAGACCTGGTCAGCGCCATCTCACCAGCGGCTGGGCAGGGCAGGCCCGGGCAGTTTTCCCTCCCCCTCAAAGGCCCGCAGTCATGGGGGCTGGCACAGCCCTGTCCGCTGACACCAAGTCCACTTGCCACCGCGCCCGCCGGTGGCCACGTCCTACAGCCAGGGCTCGGGGCACCCTCGCACACAGCATCCGCACCGTGTCCCTCGCGGCTGTCTCCGCGGTTGGCTGGAGCATCTGCTTCTCGAGTGTCTCAGGGGAAGGCCGCAGGTCACCGTGCTCTCCCCACGCTGGGCCCAGCCTGCACCAGGGGGCGCGGGCTCAGAGTCTCCCCCAGCTGGGGCCCCAGGTTTGGGTGTAGGAGGCTGTATGTTCCTTTGAAAATCACCTTCATACTTGCAAAGAGCCAGTGTGCGTGCCCTCTGCTCTGTCAGCTGTCTTTCTCGCTGTTGCTCTCCGTGGGGAAAAGGCAGTAATATTTCATGTGATCTGTGTTGTGTGCTTTATTAATCAAGGAGAACACTAATAAAACCTTCATAATTAGTGTAACAGGCATTAATTCAAAGACGTTTATTGGGATAGAAAATTAGACTTTGATGACACCTTTGTTCCTACACAGTGGCTGGTTTTCCTTTTATTCAGGATATTTGTTTAGGAACTGGCCTTAGCCGTTTATTAGGCACCATATGGCCTAAGTGGGTTGCGTTTTCGGGTGGGTGCAGCTGTCCTTCAGGACCAGAGGCGGTGTCTCCCTGCTCCAGAGTGTTCGTCCTGGGGGCCAGGAGTGACTGAGGGACACGGGACCCGCTGTCCCAGGCCGGACACACTGGAGAAGTGCAGTCACTCAGGGACCAGTCCCTTTTCGGGGAAACCTGCTCCATCCAACAGCTGTAGGTTTGGAGAACGACGTGGCACAGTTGGCCGGATGCGGCTACAGACGCCGCAGGGCTCAGCAGATCTGTGGACACCACGGCCCCATGGAAGCTTCCAGAGTCCATCCCGCACCTTCTCCGGAGATGCGGAGGCCTCAGAAAGCAGCCGGGGGTCTCAGGCAGGAGGGCGGGCTCTCGGGGTAAAGGAGACAGGCGGGAGCACGGGAAGGAGCGCCCCCCCGCTTTGCTACTCCGCCTGAAGGTGACTTTCAGGGCCCCACCGTGCTGCCCTCCCTCTCGCGCTCCCCTAACCTGCCGCGCACCTGCACCGAGCACCCCAACTGTCTAACACGTGGGCGTCAATACACGCGGTCACGCATGTGCACACCCACACGCTCACAGGTGCATGTGGGTCAGGACTCACTGGGATGTCAAATATCCAGCGTCTAGACACCGGTCAACCCCTTTGCTTTAAAGTCCATCTGAGGTGCCTCACAGTGCTCAGGGCCCCGGGACGTCCCCTCCAGGGGTTCCAGGCCCCCAAGCCTCCGTCCTGCGCGCCCGACCCTGGGGTCTTCCTGAGACAGGGCCCTGCCCCTGGGGGCCTACTCCCCCACTGCAGGGGGAGGCCTGCGAGCCCCCTGCTCCCGCGGGCGCCACGGCCGGAGAGGCGGGGCCTGAGGCTGCAGGAGGCCCGAGCCCGCCGAGCCCGCCGAGCCCGCCGGCCCGCAGCAGCCCTGCTTCTCCCTCCCACAGGCGGTGTCCTCAGCTCTGGCCCCCCACACCGGCTTCTTGGTCTATACAGCCAGCACACAGCGGCTTGCTTTCTTCCCACGCCGCATCACAGCGGGGACCAATGGCCCTCGCTGCACCCGCGCCGTGGCCTCCTCCTGCTCCCGCAGCCATCGCGCCCATCCCCCCTCCCGCCGCCCCGAGGCAAAGGCGGGAACCAAAATACCGCCTTGAGGGCTCAGGCTCGGATGCTCCGGTTGCTCCGCACCGCAGGCCCCGCCCATCGCGCCCGCCGGCCCCGCCCACAACGCTCGGCCCATCGCGCGCCCGCAGACCCCGCCTACCGCACCAACAGGCTCCGCCCACGCCGCCCCGCCCACCTTGCCTTCTGTTTCCTCCTGGGCACCTGGTCCCCCAACCCTCTGCCCACCTCGAGAAAGCTGCCCCACTTTGTTCATCCCTACACAGAGTGTTCGCTCCTCCGGCCTCTGATACGCCTTACACGTTCTCATTTTCTGTCCCTTGCCCTTTTCAACCAGCAAAGTCAGTCCTTGAGCAATTGTCCCGCCAGGTCCTGCAGTTACAACCCCATGCCACCTCTGCAACAGACCCTGCGCTCCCGCGGCAGCCCCTGGAGCAGTCTCCCCAGGCTGGGGGGCCCTGCTTGGGCACCTGCTCTGACCGCCCAAAGGCCTCTGGCTCTGGCTGGGGGGAGACCCCTGCATGCAGTGCCCTCACCATTACCCCCCCCCAGGCTGGGCACCGCAGCTCGGCCGGCCTGGCAGCCCTGGCGCTGTCCCATTCTTGTCTCGGAGGGCCTGGGCATCTGAGGCCCGGCTGCCCCGCTTGCCCTCACACAGCCTCAGCACTGCGGCAGACACCTTGCTTGATAGCGTGTCTCCTGGGTTCAAATGTGCATTATTATCAGAAAACAGTATCACTGAGAAAATGTTGGGATTACTGGGTGAGAAACAAGGCTGTTTTGATAAACTCTCAGATACCAAAATGAAGATTTATGGATGATTCCCAGATTCTCATATCAAATAGGACACAGTCGAAGGCATGGGAGCCCTGACCCCTCTATGGCTCCTGGGGTTCAGCCACCTGGCCTGGGACGCCCGGGGCTGAGGGCTGTCCAGTGCCTGGAATGCTGCGTGCCAGTCCTGCAGGGCTGCAGGGGGTGTGGGATCCGGAGACCCCAGTGCAGAGGCTGACTTCACAGGACACCTCCCTGCCCAGGATGAGTGGACATGGGAAGCACGGTGCCAGAAGGTGGGAGGGAGGTGGGCACAGCAGGGCAGCAGATAAGGAGGGGGCAGTAGGAGAGGCAGGGCAGAGAGGTCCCAGAAACAAGGCCCTGGGGCAGCGGGCAGGGAGGGTGGAGGAGGCGCCACCTCCCTCTGACTGGTCTGGGAAGGTCAGAAGGAAGCCTCACAGAGCTGAGTGCACTGAGTGACAGTGACAGAGGAAGTGGGATTGGCCCCCAGGCCTCCCTGCCTCCGGAGAGTGCACTGAGGGAGCCCAGCCTTGGGCTGGTGCTCGCTGTGCTTGGGGCTCACTCGCCCTTGGTGTTCAAACGCCTCAGCAGTTCCGGGAGGAGGAGCCATCTGGGGCCTGCAGGTAAGAACCCCAGGATCTCTCTGCTCAGGACAGCTGCTAACCCTGCAGCCTCCTGCATGTGGCCCACAAGACCAGGGCTGCATTTCAGCCCCAATTTGTCCCCTCAGCCAGGGACCCTTGTGCGGTGCACAACATGTACAACTGGACTCAGGTGGGAGGAACTGAGGGTGTCTGGCTTGAATGTGAGGCTAAGCAGGCCTGGATGGGCACAAGAATGTGCCTGGGATGTGCTGGCACCAACACTCGGCACCTGCCCAAGCTTGGGACCCCTAAGGCCCTGTCCAGCTGAAAGGCCATGGCAGAGTTTAGACTCATGGCCTCCTGAGCCGGGTTTCCATGGCGGAGCAGGGACTCTGGGTTTTTAACAAGGGTCAGGAGTTTGGGGCAAGAACACGGCAGGTTCTTAGAGCCCAACCAGGAGGGGCTATTCTCGCATGTGTTCTTCCTTCGGTCCTTTCACTCTTCTTCCCTGACTCTCTGCATTTTGTTCATTTTTGTAAAGTGCTTCAAATCCTGTCTCGCAACAAGATTAGAGACAGAAATAACGCTTTGAAGCACCAACCCCGGCCACGAAGAACGTGGGCCCCAGAGGCCGTCTGCCAGACGGGACTTCCTGGCCTGGGCTCTGCATCCCAGTCTCCAAACCTGAGGGACTGCCGGCAGGTGTCCAAATGCTGTGGTTTGGAGCCAGCCTGCCCCCTCCCCCTGCTCCGTAAGGTCTCAGGCCCTGCGAACTGCCCCCTGAAGCCAGCTGCCTCGCCAGGGCCTCAGACTTACTGAGGCCACCACCAGCCTCCCGGCGGGCCCTCCCTCCGTCCTCCTGCAGACACTCCCACAGCCTAGCGGGGTCTTCCTCTCCATCCCAAACTAAAATTCTGTTGGCTCTAGTGTGGACTCCCAGCCGAAGCCCAGCTCCCCTGCCCCCCACAGCTCCTGCACACACTCAAGCTGCCACCACTTCTGGGGCTACTGTGAGGCCTTCTTTCTCTGCCTTGGCCCCTGGGCATCTGCATCCCCACACAGCAGCCAGGGTGGTTCCATAAAATCCTGTCACCTCTTCCCCTGCCCTTTCCTTCCTAAATAGCCGCACCCCTGCGGTGCAGGTGAGGGAGGCAGAGGCACAGCACCCCAGAGGGGAAAGACGGGGAGGGGGAGGGGCCAGGGAGGTGGGGATGGTGCCTGGGAGGGGGGGAGCCCAGCAAAGGGTATCGGGCCTGAGGGAACTTGTAAGTGAGTCACACACATTCCCCACGCCCTCCCCTCTGTCACGGACCCAGAAGTACTGAGGAGCAAGGCCTCAGCCCCTGCCACACCTGCCCCCAGAGCCCTGGTGCCCTGATGTGGGGCAGCAATGTGACTGAGACGCAAGGGAGGTCTGTCTCCCTCTGAGCAAACGGACATCTGTCGCTTTTAGGATTTCACATAGATTCTTTTTTTTTAAGATTTTATTTTTAAGTCATCTCCACACCCACCATGGGGCTTGAACTCACAGCCCCGAGATCCAGAGTCGCACACTCCACCGACTGAGCCAGCCAGGCATCTCTTGGATAGGTTCTTTTAAACTAGCACTAGTCACCATTAGAGACAGGAAAAAAAAAAATTCTGCTCGTAAATAAAACTAATTAGATGATATAAATGTTTACATCTTAATTTTGTTCGTCATAAATTGCATCAGAATGTGATTTTTGTCTCCTCGTATCAACACACAAGTTCATGAGACATACGGAAGGCTGTGCTCATTTCAGTGGCTGTCTCAGATACACTGTGCTCATAAACACCTTTCTTGGGACAAGGCAGCTCGGCCTTCCAAAGTGGTAAAGCTCGAGGACCGGGCTGGAGCCTCCCCTCCCCTCCCCCTGCCCCCAGCAAGCGCCGGTCAGCCACCCATGTACCCAGTTAGCGGTTCTGCTGATTCTGTGCTGACTGGACTCAACTCTGGGGATCCCCTGGGGTCAGCTGCCGGCGGGGCTGGAACATCCAAGACGGGCTCGCACACCCGTCCAGTGCTGGTCAGGGGCGGCTGCACAGCCCGGCTCTGTCTCTGGGACTGCCCCCCCCCCCCAGCTCAAGTGTCTGTGCCCCGCACATCTGGCCCCAGCAGAGAGTGTTCCTGAAGGAAAGAAGAAAAGCTGTGGGCTCGGTGGCCTGAGTGTCCTTCCTGCCACATCCTACTGGCCAAAGCAGAGGGTGCTCCCGTATTCCAGGGGCGGGGACATAGGCCCCGTCTCCCAGGCCTGTGCCTCCTGGGGCCGGGACCACAGCCTCACCTCCACAGACCAGCCAACCCCAGCTTCACCAGAGAAGCTCGTGGGCACGGGCTGGCCCACAGGGGGCTCTCTGCATAAATGGACTCACCTCGTCTTGACAAGTAAGGCCAGCTCACAGGAGTCCTGTGTGCTTTGGGTTCCCTGCCTTCCCCAGGGGAAAGAGTGCAGGGCTTCTCTGCAGCCAAAAGGGGGGAAGCAGAGAAGCTGGTGTGTGGTCACACTGAGACCACCGGGGCCCAGCACGGGGGCGCCAACTGGAGCCGGATCCTCCTGAAACTCACCCCAGAACCCCCCAGGCTGGTTGAACCCACTGCCGACTCCAGCCCAACCCACTGGAGACCAGGGCCACCCCCGTGGGTCCTTGGCTTGGGAGGTGACAGGACATTTGCTTCACCCGGACCAGCCCCAACCATGGCAAATCATGCACGCAGGAGCGGGGTGGGGGGCTGTCTCTCACCTGCCCGGGCTAGCCTGGCTCTGCCTCCCCAGGCTGCCCCCTGGGGCCCACCCCTCCTCCCGATATCCCCACTCAGCCCCAAGCCTGCTCCAGCCCCAACCCCAAGTCCCCCGGGGAGGCCTTGTCTCAGAGACACCCAGCCCAGCCCGCATCTGCATGCAGTTTTGCCCACACCTGACTCCCCAGGCTGGAGTACCTTTGTCCCCTGGCCCTGCCGCGGGGGCTGGCCCATCTGCTGAGATTAGAGGCATGGCCGCCTCCGTTCACTGGGTCTGGGGGGGAAGTCCCAGGACCTGACCCGGGAACACGGTGATCTCCTCGGAACTGCGGCTGGAACAACCACTCAGGCGCACCCCTGACACCGGGAGGGACCTGGGGACACAGCACGGGCCTCCCGGGGCCGTGGCAAAGCTCACATGCCCAGACCCAGCAGCCCTGTCCTGGCCGGCCCTCTGTGTGCAGCCCTGGATGCTTCCCTCTCTCTGTCTTTCTGTCTCTGTCTCCCTGTCTGTCTCCCTCACACACACATCCCTAGTTTTGTCCTCAGACCTTATAGCCCAGCAGGTGTGGGACGCCCTGGCCTCTGCCGAGGGGCTGGCTGGCTGGAACGAGGAGAGGCCAGGAGGAGCGGTGACTCTCCCAGGAGGAGGTGGTCCACTCCGGCGTCATCAGTCCTGAAGCAAGTTCTCTTTTTATCCAAAAGAGGGAGGGTGTCCTTTTGGTATGGGAACAAAAGTTGCCTTTCATAAGCACTTGATTTAGAATTGTTTGCTAAAATTAAGCCTTTGTTCACCAGACATTTTTAGACTGAGTAATTTTCAACTCATGCCATCTGATAAGTAATCTGTTTTATTAGCAAAAAAATAAAAAATAAAAATCCTTGTCATGGGGCGCCTGGGTGGCTCAGTCGGTTAAGCAGCTGCCTTCGGCTCAGGTCATGATCCCAGGGTCCTGGGATCGAGCCCCATGTCCGGCTCCCTGCTCAGCGGGAAGCTTGCTTCTCCCTCTCCCTCTGCCTGCCACTCTGCCTACTTGTGCTCTCTATCTCTCTGTCAAATAAATAAATAAAATCTTTAAAAAAAAAATAAAAATCCTTGTCATATTTGTGCATGGATTAAATTAGACTTCCTGCGGTGTGTCATTGGCTCTCCTGGGGGAGGCGGCAAGTGCGACCTGTATGTGGACACAGTGCCAAAGCCCTGGGGGACAGGGTCAGCCGGGGGCCAGGTGGGTGGACGCAAGGCCCCGCCTCTGTCCTCAGAGCCCAGCAAGAGGAGCAGGTAGCTGGGGGAGGCGCCTGCAGGGAGCAGACAGCGAGGGGTCTGGGGTCTACTTCCAGCCCCCCCGCCCTGGGCCCTGGGAAAGTGCCTCCCATTCACGGCCACCCCTGAACACGCACCTGCCGTGTGGATGTGCGCCCTGCCTGCAGTCCGGGGACGAGTGCCTCATCTGCAACGTGGGTTCAGTACTGTCCAGGCCACGTGGTCCAGTTCCTCCCTCGACTGCTCTGCAGACGGTAACTATAAACTCTGGGGACGCACTGAGACCTCCCTGAAGACGGGACGGTGAGGGGCTGCAGGCAGGGCTGGGCTGGCCTCCACACCAGGAGCAAGGCGACAGCACAGGGTGAGCCCTCCCCTCCTGGAGTTCATTCCCGGGCGTCTGCGCCCAAGCCTCTGAAGAGTGAGGGAGGGGCCCCAAAGACAGACAGGACCCACAAACTCGGCACGAATCCCTGCCAACCCCTGACAAGCGTGAGCAAGGGAAATTTCGACGCCAAGCAGCCCCGCTCAGGACAGAATCCGAAATCCGGAGCTGAGACTCCATTTGCCGCTCCGTGTGAGGTCACCCCGGTCACTGCCTGCTAAAACACACACACGGGACGACAGCCGAATCCAGAGTCGTAACCATCTCAACCAACAGAAAACAGCAGAATGACCCTGGAGGGGCACCCTGAGAGGAGTCGTCTGGGCAGGCGACCTCTGCATGCCCCCTCCCTCCCGCGCTCACCCTTCAAACCCAGCTGCTGTGTGCGTGCATGGGGGCCCACGCCATCCCCAACCAGCAGGCCCCTCCAGAGGACCCCAGCCCCGGCCTCCGGTCTTCCAGCTGAAGCCCGGACGCCATGGACAGAGACAAGCTCTCTCCTCGCCCCCTCCCTGGCGCCCTGTGCAAACTGCCCACCCACAGACCCCCTGCAGAGATGGTGTGAGCGTTACCACCGTTTTCATCTGGCACATCCCGGTGATTCATTCTGCGGCAATAGAAAACTAACAGAGAACCTCGGGACCCTGCAGGACCACAGCACAAGGTCAAACCTTCATGGGCCTGGAGTCCCAGAAAAAAGACGAGAGAGAACAAGGAAAAATTATTTGAAGGTGTAATAATCCAAAAAGTCCCACATTTAGTGAAAGAATTTTATAGTTTGAAGAAACTCAACACGCCCCCAGCAGGAAAAATACAAGGGAAAACATGCCTAGGCATGTTCCAGTCAAAATGCCAGAAAATCTTGACCACATCTAGTGAAAATGACCCATTTTATAGAGGAACGCAAGCACCCCAGCGCGGCCACGTCCGACGCTGCCACGGGGTGGGGAGAGCTACGGGAGCTCAGCAGGACCCTGACAGGGCCAGGCCTGGAACAGCTTACAGGCCCTGTCACTTTCTAGAACCCAGAGGCCATTCTGGGTCCCGCCAAACCCCAGGCGAGGCAGGAGGGTGTGCTCGTCCTGGTGGTGAGCTCCGCTGAGGAAAGGCGCTCCCTTTCTCCCGGCCTCTTCTGATCTGACCCTGGCACTTCAGGAAATCCCCATCTAAACACAGTTTCCTCCCAGTCACTTTTTCTTTCCCTCTTTGAAAATTAAAAACTTGAATTGTTGCTGAGAAGCCTACAAATAAAGTTAATGATACATTTATACAAAACGAAGTGAATATCTGAAAGTGCAACCAACATGTTAATGAATCAGCGCCTTTGACCTCGGGAGCGCTTGAAGGGTTCAGACTTCCCTTCAGAACCACCCCAACCTTCCCCCCTGCAAACCCTGCAGTGGCGCATCCTTCGTTTTGACCAGTGGGGCTCAAAATCACTCCAACAATCTTATTCTACACCACTGCATTATGCTGTGTCTAGTCACTGATAGTTCAGCATCACTTGCTACCTCTGGAGCTCTCTGCAAGCCAGCGGGAACCTCGACACCATCCACGACATAGTCTTTGCGGAAAATACGCTCTAAATGTCAAACAGTTCTACTTCCTACTTGGAAACAAGGCACAGTCTGCATTTTTAAAAATGTTATTCAAATGTATTTAAATGAAATAAATTCAAATTCAAATTATTTAAATGAAAACAAAACCACAAAACACACAGTTCATCCATTTCTCCAACCCTCCACCCCCTGCCTTTTGCGACCACCAATCTGTTCTCCATATCCGTAAGCTCGGGTTTTGTGGGAGGTTTTGGATTCCACATACAAGAGAGATCACACAGTATTTGTCTTTCTCTGCCTGATTTATTTCACTGAACATAATGCTCTCAAGGTCCATCCATGTTGTTGAAAAAGGCAAGATTTCCTTCTTTATATGGCTCAGTAACATTCCATCTTATATACATCTTCATCCATCGATGGGCACTGAGGTCATTTCCGTGTCTTGGCCATTGTGATGGTGCCCTGAACATGGGGTGCAGATTTATTTTCTAGATAGGGTTTTCATTTCCTTCAGCTAAATACTCAGTAGTGTAACTGCCAAGTCATAGGGTAGCTCTATTTTTAACTTTCTGAGCAACCTCCATACTGTTTTCCAGAGTGGCTGCACCAGCTTGCATTCCCACCAACAGTGTAGGAGGGTTCCCCTTTCTCCACAACCTCTCCAACATCTGTTGTTTCCTGTGTTGTTGATTTTAGCCATTCTGACTGGTGTGAGGTCATACCTCATCATGGTTTTGATTTGCATTTCCCTGATGATGAGTGATGTTGAGCACCTTTCCATGTGTCTGTTGGCCGTCTAGATGTCTTTTTTACAGAAATTTCTGTTCATGTCTTCTGCCCATTTTTCATCAAATTGTTTTGTTTTGTTTGCTATTGAGTTGTATGAGTTCTTTGTGTATTTTGGATACTAACCCCTTGTCAGATACATGATTTGCAAATACTTTCTTCCAGTCAGTAGGCTGCCTTTTCATTCTGTTAATGGGACCCTTTACTGCGCAGAAGCTTTTTACTTTGATATCATCCCAATAGTTTATTTTTGCTTTTGCTGCTTTTACTTTTAGTGTCAGAGTCAAATAAAATCGTCATCAAGGAGCACCTGGGTGGCACAGTTGGTTAAACGTCCAACGCTTGGTTTCGGCTCAGGTTGTGCTCTGGGGGTCATGATCTCAGGGTCATGGGATCGAGCCCCACATCGGGCTCCATGCTCAGTGGGGAGTCTGCTTCCCTCCCCCATCTCCCTCTCCCTTTGCCCATCCCCCACTCTCTCTCTTTCTCTCTTCTCTCTAAAGTAAATAAATAAATCTTTAAAAAAAAAAGAAATGCAAGAGATCGTTCTGTATTGATTTTGTATGCTGCAGCTTTGCTGAATTCATTTATCAGTTCCCACAGTTTTTTGGTAGGGTCTTTAGAGTTCTCTCTATACAATATCATGCCGTCTGCAGATAGTAACAACTTTACCTCTGCCTTTCCTATTTGGATGCCTTCTTTTTCTTTGCCTAATTGCTCCAGGGAGAGTAGAAGTGGTGAGTCTATGCATCCTTGTCTTGTTCCTGATCCCGTTGAAGATGATGTTAGCTGTGGGGGTGTAATGGATGGCCTTTGTTATGTTGAGATATGTTCCCTCTAATACCTGCTTCATTGAGATTTTTTTCATAAAGGAATGTTGAGTTTTATCAGATGTTTCTTCTGCATCTACAGAGATGATCGTATGACTTTTATCCTTCATTTTGTTAATGCAGTTGATGTGTGGAAGTTGAGCCATCCTTGCGTCCCTGGAATAAATCCCACTTGATCTCAGTGAATGATCATGTTAATGTATTGTTGGGTTGGTTTACTAATATTTTGTTGAGGATTTTCGCCTCTACATTCATAAGGATATTGGCTTGTAAGCACTGTCTGCATTTTAATTCTTTGGAAACTTGTACTCCATGAATGATAAATGTAAGAATTGGAATTACACAAAATGTTAATTTAACTAAAGCAACCCATTTCCTGACCATTTCACTCAGTGGAAGCGACTGTTGCAAAAGGCTCCATCCCCTCAAAGGCTCAGGAATAATGTGCTTCAAGGGACAGTTGTTCAGTGGTGGTTTTGAGCACACCTTCAATCCCCCAACAATCCTAAGAGGGTCAGCACCTTCTCAAGTCATGGCTGAGGGTTCAAAGCACACGAATTAACAAAAGACTGAAACTCGTGGAGTCTGGGATAAACTGTAAAGCACTGTACCAATGTAAGTCCTATTCATAATAAAAACAAACGTGCCGTTATTACTGTAGGTTGGCCCTCAATGAATAGCAATCCACACAGTAATTCTCCAGAGCAGGACGAAGGCTGTGGCAGCTTCCTGACATAAAGCACAAGGTGTGGGATCACCAGGCATCCTCCAACCACCTCAGCAAATGTAGCTGCCTTTATTCTGACAGTTAGTTTCCGCTTAGTTCACAAAAGATGGATCTTTAAACGTTTCAGTGTGGAAGAGAGAATCCAAGACATGGTAGAATCGGCTCACCGCACTCCTTCCCACTGCAGAATTGGTGGCTTCCCGGAGTGGGAACGTTTGTCCATCACCATCTACACCTGTTTCCCAGACCCTGCAGCTCAGTGTGCGGAGCGACTGCGCTGGAGCTGGGGGTGGGCTCTGCCGCAGTTGGCCTCTCGTCACCGTCAAATGACGGTCTGCCGGAGGGACACACCTGGGGCACGGTGCCACCACTGGACTCAGCTGCGTCCTGGCTGCGCCTGGCCCACCCACAGCCGGTGGCTGGTGGCTTCCGAGTGGTTCCCCGGGCGTGTCTCTCACCTGACAGAAGCGGAGTTGGGGTGGCTCGCTGCACTCCTTCCCACCGTGCAATTGGGGCACGTCCTGCCCTTCAGAACCGGTCCCCGCTCTGCGCTCTGCCTGGCAGAAGCATTTTTATCCAGGGGTCCGTGGTGTTTTCTTTTGGAAGGAAGCAGGAACGTGCTTCATTCACTCACATCCTCATGGGGCGTGATCTTATTTTTGTGCAGGATCGAAACTCCAATACTTAGAGGGCCTAATGCTTCTGCTTTCCCAGGAAAAGGCATTCTAACACGTGGTTGAACCCTTCTCTTCTATGAAAAGCACACTGGCCCAGAGGGACCGCAGACCACAGACGCCTGCGTACTGCTTGGAGGACCCCCGGTGCCCATTCGCCGGGATAAGGTCCGTGCAGACTGCTGCGTCTCTGGGAGCCGGGGTCAGACGCCCGCACGGGGATGCATCCCGCCGTGTCTCCACCACCACTGGCTTCTGAGGGTCATCTCCATCCGAGGCCCCAAGCTGAACCATCACCAACTCATTGTTTGTCCTGCTGCTGTGGAAGGCGGGCCAGGGTTGCCGGGGCGGGGGCAGCACGCCCAGCGTCATCAGGGCCGGTGGTCTCGCACAGGCCGCCTACCTTACCTAATTCCATACACTGTTTCAGATGCACACGGGCAGTCAGGCATGTGAGCCCACACCGCAAAAGTCGCCGACCAGGAATCCGCCCCCCCGCCCCGCCGCTGGGGCTGCAGGGAGGGGGAAAGGGCCGCAGGCGCTGGGCGCAGAGAGGGGTGCGCAGGGGCTGCGCGGGGGTGGGGGGCGTCCCAGTGCCCGACCCAGGGGTGGCGGGGGCCGCAGGAAGGGCGCAGGAGCGGCACGTGGCCCCGCGTACAGGTGCAGAGGCGGCCGCTGGGTGGGAGGGGTCGCCTGCTGGCTCCCCACGGTGTGGCGGGCGGGTGAGCGCGGGGCGCCGGTGCCGCGGGCACGCACAGAGCCAGCAGAGCGGCCAGCCCCCACCTCGAGCCCCGCACGCCCCGGGGGCCCAGCCAGACGCCCCCATTCACGGAGCGGGGCTCGCGGGGTACACCGCACCCCGTCCGGCCCTGCGCGTTGGTGGCCGCACTGTGTCCCGGTGACGGGAAAGAGCGTGCGCGCGGCCGAGGGTGGGGCTTCCCCTTTCCCTCCCACCACGGGTCCCCAAGTGCTCACACACACCCCACATGAAAGAACGAAGGGTGTCGACGGCGCCCCGTCCCTAAGCAAAGCTGAGCTGTCCAGCACGAGCGAGCCCGACCTCCTCTGTCTGTTGGGTTCTCTTTCCATTTCTTCTCCGACCAACCCCGAAGCTGCAGACAGCATGCATCCATGAGGGCAGGGTGGACGTGGCGGCCATGGCCAGGTCCCTGCTCCTTCCCGTCGCGCGCCCTCCCGAGCGCTCCCGCCTGGAAAGCCATCCCGCAGTGGGGGCCCCACCAGCTCCAACAATGCAGGCGGGGAGAAGGGCGGCTTGAAACTTGCCCTTGGAAAGAAGGCTTTGGAGTCAGGCCAGAGCCTTGGGGATTTTTCCTGGGGGCCCCTGAGGGCTCCTTGAAGGGGTCACCCAGAGACCACTGCCACAATAAAGCAGTCTTAACTGGGGGGACAGGGGGTGCTGGTGCGTTCCTCATGGGAGCCCTCATGGGGGCCACTGGCCCAGCCCACGCATGGGCTCCCCCTGCCTAGGGCCCTGCTTACAGGCCTCTGTGCCCCCCGGGGACCCTACACCTGCCCTGACCATGTGACGGCACAGGTACTATGTTCCTAGGCTTTAATGTGGCTCCGCATGGCGGGGATTGAGTGACTTCACTTTCCTGACAAGCACGGCCTCCAGATGGGAAGCTGGGAGTCGACCCCTGTTTCGGCCGCTAGGGCTGTGGGGAAGGTTAGCCTTCTGTTTCCCCAGAAGTTAAGATTCTGGGTAATCAGGGTCCTTTGGTGGAGGAGTCGTCCCCCCGCTCAGCCGGCACCAGCCAGGCTGGACTGCAGCCAGCAGACAGACCCCGCATTCTCCGTGGCCATGCCCACACAGCAGCACCCTGCAGGTCCTCCCTGCACCCTGCGGGAACCCCGTGCTTACCCTTCAAGACCCCAGCCAGCACTGCCCAGGGCACCATCACCCCCGAACACCCCAGCCCAGAGCCGCATCCCCCCACCCCCACTGGACTCTGATTGTCTGTGGTGGGGCTACATTCTTGGTGGCCGTACCTCCGCCTTGCACGTAGTAGGAGGCCAGAGGATGTCTGAGGGTGGGGAGCCGCGGCCCTCCTGCCCCTCCCCCGACACTGGCGTCCACCATCTTTTAAAACTGATATTTCCATCCTGCCCTGTTCCAGAAGGATCTGAGGCAACTTCGATCGAATCTTCTCAAAGACTGATTTCCCGGGAGTCCTGGATTAGCTGAGAGCCAGAGGCTTAAAATTATACATTCACTCGTTCAATCAATCAGCAAATATTTATTCAGCTCTGAGTTCTGGAAACAGATTCAGTCCACGCGGGCCACAAGTTTCCACATCCAGCTTCACCCAAGACTCCTCGGGGCCCCGGCTCTGCTTGCCACCCTGGGGCTGGAGTGGGAGCTTAAAGCGCTTGCACGTGGTCCCAGGAGGAAGGCGGGGGAGGCCACTATCCTCCCCTGAGAATGCATGTTCCTCCCCGGTCCTAACCCTAAGGGCTCTGTTCAAAGGAGCTGTTCCGTGCGGGTCGCAAACTTGTGCTTGGACCACGGGAGCTGGGGTCCACAGGAGCAATGCAGAGGCCCTGACCACCAGCCTGTCCTGGGACCCCGGGAAGGGCAATCTGCTTCTCCAGGACTCACACCTGTCACTGTAGAGAAGAGGTTGAACTGGATGCCCCCAGAGATTCCCAGCTCTGGAATTCTGGAATTCTAGAATCCTGGCGCTCTGGTTCGCACACGAGGACGGAGGAGAACCATTTGGGGAAGGCAAGGACATTTCCGAGCTTCTCATCTTAAAGAAAACTGCCAAAGGCGATGGGCTTGGGGCCCAGCTCAGTGAGTCCCCCGCCAGAGCACATGAGACCTCTGCTGGAGGCCGAGCACAGAAAGGCCCCGGAAGCTCATTAGCGGCTTTGCTCTCGGCGTTGCTGGCAAACATGTCCTGGACACTTACATGCGAGACGGGGTCCGGACGGAGGGGCCCGCAGCCACGAACAGGGAGCAGAATGCCTGTCATATCCCATTTGAGCACCAGGAGACCCCAGTCCCTCACAAGGCGAGGCTGTGACCGGGCTGTGGGGAGAAATGAAGCAGGGTGAGGAGGTTGGGGGCTGTGGGGGACAAGACCATCTCCCTGAGAAAGGGTCCAGGCAGAAGTGAGTGGAGAATGGGGACAGCTTCACAGCTGAGGGCAGGAATGCGGAAGGGGGCGGTCCCGGGGGGGGTGCGGTAGGGAGGCAGGGGCGGCAGCTCGGACAGCAGGCACAGGCCCGCACGTGGCAGAGGGAGGAAGAGGGAGGGTTCCCAGTACTTTGTCTTGAGCAGCTCAGGGAATGGGGTTGGGATGGAATGCTAGCCTAGATGCCCTGTTCTAGAACAGTCTATGACTCCATGTGTCCGGCTCCTTTTCCCATTAAAAACCTGCCTTTCGCTCTGTCCATGCTTAGCAGCCCTCCTCCCAGTTTTTCTGGCTTTCTGCAGGATCCACCCATGAGAAGAAAATTAGGCAAAGTTGGTCTTTGGTGCCTACCCCCCCTACAATCGGCTACTCTTCTTCCTGGGGTTCTGGCACAGGGAATGAGGGGCACGAAGCCAAGGACGGCTTGGATCGGCCTGCTGGTCCTGCTCAGCCCTGCTTGTCCTGCCTCCTGAACCCACCTCTCTCCCTATCTTAGTGACTGAGGCCTCTGCTTCCAGCCCGTCTTGGGCTGCTCAGCATCTTCCTAGAAGCGGTGTGGCAGTGTCTGGAAGCGTGCCCACGTGGACTGGCCCTGATGGACGGAAACAGGAGAGGTGAGGCACCCTGAGAGCACAGACAAGCACGGCCGCAGCTCCAGAACAGCCCGCGCTCCGGCAGAGGCCACCGTCTGCCCACGAGCCACCCCTGATGGCTGACACCATTGCTGACGGCAGCTGACCGTGGCCTCGACACACTTCGAGGGCGGCTCCTGGCTTACCTGCTGCTCCTGGTCCCCTGGACTGGGGATTCAGCATCTGCATGGTGATCCTTAGCAGGATGCTAGAGCGCTTCATTAAACGATGGATCCTGAGTTTTTTCTTAAAGAACATGCAGCTTTTATGAGGCCAGTGTTGCCAGGTAGCAAGCAGCACCGGGTAAAGACATCACAACAAAAGACAACAGAGCAACGTCTCTCAGGAATATGGAGGCACCAGGTCTCAGCAAACACCCCCACACTGACTCCAGCAGCCTACCACAAGAATCCTACACCACGGCCAAGCCGGATTTATCCCAAGGGTGCAACATGGGTTTCACATCCAAAAATCAAAGTAATATTTCATATCAATAGAATAAAGACAAATATCACACGATCATCTCAATACATACAGGAAAAGCATCTGAGAAAATCCCAAATCTTCTCTTGATAGAAACCCTAACGAACGCGGAACCGGAGGCACCTCAGCCCGCTACAGGGCCTCTGCAGAAAACCCACAGCCGTCAGACTTGACGGGAGAGGTGCATGTGTCGCCGGGGGCATACAACGGACGACCTTCGGCCGCTCCCCATGACTGATCGTATGACCCGCCCCCGCCCTGCCCCACCGCATCGCACTCAGAGGTGCACACACATAAGGAAGAATGGAAACATGCTCCTACCGAGCCTGGTACACGGAGCTTTATAGCCCGTGACAGCCAAAGGTGCAAACAGCCCTAAAGCCCACTGACAGACAAACAGATAAAATGTGGTCCAACCATGCAATGGAACGGAAGAGTGTGCAGCCATAGAAAGGGATGAATCCTGAGCCCTGCTGCCCCATGCATGCGAGAACATTACCCTGAAAGGAGCCAGACACCAAGGCCACCAAGGCCACGCGCTGACTCCATGCACGCAGACGCCCAGCAGGGGAACACTACAGACACCAGAAGAATGTGGCAGGTTGCCCGGGGCAGAGGGGGCAGAGGTGAGGGGGTGACGGCTGCAGGATTCGGTTTCTCGTTGAGGAGACAAAGACGCTCCGAGTTCGCGGCAGCCACACAGATCTGCAAACACACAAGCAACCACGGAGCTGTGCACTTCAAGTGGGTGAGCCGTGTGGATGTGAGTTAGATCCCAATAGAGCTATTTCTTAATGTAAAACGCAAATTTTCACATGTTAGAATGCACCCAAGCCAGCCCCCGGGGTGACACACCCATTTCCCAGGGCTGCCGTGACAGGTACAACAGTGGGGGGCCGGAAACGCCACCCCAGTCCAAAGCCGAGAATCTGAGATCAGGCGTCAGCAGGGCTGAGCCCCTCGAGGCTCTGGCAGAGGTCCTTCCTTGCCCCCCCAGCCTCTGGTGGTTGCTTCCAACTTTGGTGTCCCTCCACTCGTAAACATGTCTCCCCAGCCTCTGCCTCCATCGTGACCTGGTGTCACCTGTGTGCCCAGGTCCCTCCTCTTCCAAGGATGTCAGTCCCTGGACTTAGGACCTCGTCTAGTAAGAGCCTGATGACACCTGCAAAGGTTCTGTTTCCAAATAAGGTCAATACACAAGCACGGGGGTTAAATTCAACCCCCGGCAGGCTGCAAGAATTTGCCTTTACAACACATTTCATTGAATTCGCCTTCTTTGGCTGGGGAAGCAGGGGTGGGAATTGGCGGCTTGTGTCACCTGGAAGGGTCCTGCTGACCTACTGGCTTATGTTCCTGAATGTTTCCGGTATTTTTGGCTTTGTTTTCATTGATTTACTTTGTGTTTAATTTTTCAGGGTTTGGGGGTTTTTTGCTTTGGGTTTTTATTCTATAAACACAGAGCATTAGACAAGCACTGTGTTTATGAACTACTAAAAGAGACATTTCCTTCCTTTGTCATCATGGCTTCAACCTGGGAATTCGCCCTAGGCAGGATGGCTGAAGCAGTAAGTACCACCCCAATGTGGACGGTGGTCCCCAGGCCCATGGCCAGAGCATGGACATCGCTTCCCAGGCCCACCCTGCACTTGCACAATCAGAATGAACAGGGGCACCCCCCCCAGGCCAGCCAACCCCAAACGCTGCACAGCCTCTGAGCTCCTCCACTCTAGGAGGGTCTTCATGCAGAGCGGGCTCCTCCCCACCTCGGGCCCCCCCCGTTGCGTTACCTTCATTCACTTGCACATCTGCTCCCCTTGAGGGTGGGATGCTGCCTAATTCATTCTCACATTTACTGCCCAGAATAACCGCCTAAACACCCTGACGAACAGCTCACAAGGGGCTCTCCTCCACCGCAGACATGCAGACCCCCCCATCCCGTGCTCGTTCAGCCCCCACCCCTCCCTGTGTCCATGTGGCCCGTTCAGGGCCTTGGGCTGCCCTCAGATTCAAAACAAGCCATGCTGGACCTGGTGAACTCCACGCCTGCTCTTGGGCCCAAGGGCTCCCTGAGGGGATCCAGAATGCTCCCCCCACACACACTGTGTCACAGGGCACTGCGACCTGGCCACTGGGTCAGGCCCTGCGAGCCACCTGGAACCATGTGCTCCCAAAAGGCCAAACCCAAACCTCGCCCCCTGAGCCTGTGCCTCCCCTCTCACGCAGGGACACGGTGGGCAGGAGGGAAAGGGGACTTCTGGGTTCCCGCGTCAGCCCCCGCTCGCCTCGGGCAAAGGAATACAGGGCCTGTACCAGCTAGAAGGTTGAGAGGTCATCAGCATTTGTCAGTAAAAAGCAATAGGAATTTCTAAGCAGCGGCATCTGGAAGAGCAAAAGAGATCACACTTCAATCACCAGGAAAACCTCTGCTCATTACGCACAATCATTTTTAGTTATTAATAGGTACCCGCTAGACACTGACATTTTGCAGGTTTTCTCCACGATGCGCCAGGGACACTTCTGGCATTCGGTTTATCATTTTCATCAGTGTCTTCCATGGATTGACCGCCCGACCCCAAAATCTCACACTGTCACTCATCATAAGTGAGGTTATCAACATGTACGTAATCAGAAGACACATGAGGGTTTTAACTGTTTGCATACGAAATTACTTCATTCTTCATGCTTCAAAAAAATTCAATCTTGCATAATAAATGATGATAAGGTCCAGTTGACAATTACATATAGGTGGGAATTGTATGAGGAGATGCCTGGAATTTCGATGGGCTGGGAGTGTATCTGGAGGCTGCTGAAGCAATCAGCCGCGAGTCTGCTCCCCTGGCGCTGGGGGTTAACGCAGGGCTCCCAGCCCCCACTGGAGGCTGCCTCCCTCACGCTGCAAACTGGCACGTCTCCTGTGTGTACCTCCTCCCGTGACACGGCCTCCACCTGGCTTAGATGCACGGTCCGGCGGATACGAAAATTAATTAGGCTATTATTGTAATGCAGAAGAAGAGCAGCTTGTCTCGAAAAAATCTTACAGGGACCCACCCCCCACAAACAAATGTCACCACCAAGCCTTGCCCTGCAAGGAAGACCGCCCCAGGATGTTCGGGGGGACTTAGGGTGTGGGCTCATCACATCAAAGAAGAAATGAGAGCAGAGTGTGTTCCGGGCTTTTCCAAGGACAGCCCGTCTCCTCAACACATGACAAGGCTTCAGACGGAAATGTGATTTTAGGTCTGATTACAACAGTTTAGGACAGCACCGTAATTTGGCTCATTAATGAGATGCGTCCCTCCTGTTCTAACCTAGATATTGCATCCGAGGGAGGACCACGAAAATCACACTGTCCCCATGCTGCTGTGTACCTCCTCCCTGACATCGTGGCGACACACTTGCACACACACACGGAGGGTCAGTGGCAGCCGCCACCAGCGGTTCTGAGGGTGACCACAGCCCTGCAGCCCCGGAGCCCCCCCGCCCCCCCACCCCCCAGCCCCGCAGCTGCGAGACTCCCCCAGGCCCCCCAGGCCCACAGCCACGCTGCCCCCCGGCCCCCCAGCCCCACAGCCCCCCAGCCCCACTGGGGTGCCTGCATTACAGCCACTCCCCCCCACCCCGGGGCGGCCGCGTCCCCGCTGCTGCTGCAAAGCTCAATGATCAAAGGGCTTTAGGAAAACGGTCTCCACTCAAGGTTAAAACACGAATCCATATACTTCTACGTAATCCCAAACACCCTTCCCCATGGAATGTCTGCAAAGTTGACAGGTACGTTCTCACTTTAAAAAGTTCCTGTATTTTCTCCAGAGATGTGTCTGCGTGTCACAGCCCCTGGAGACGTGAGGCTTCGTCGGACTCACTGGGCTGCTGTGCGGGCGCAGGGCCCTCCAACCCACCTGGCGCTCCTCCGTGTTGGGCTCGGGTGCTGCCTGCCGGGCGTCCGAGTTGGAGGCCCCATCTCACTGTCCACCCACAAGCCTGTGTCCAGTGCCGGCCGCTGTCCCCACCCACGGATGGAGGCGAGGGGTCGAGGATCCTGAGAGAGGAGCCCCAGCGCGCCCGGCCCCCGATGGGTGGCGATGCGAGCGTCTGCCCGGGTCACTGTGTCGCCCTCCCCTGCCTGCACCCCCGGGTGCTCGAAAGAGTTCTGCCGACGGCCTCCCTGTGGAGGCTTTCAGCGACCTTGGGCTAAAGGCGGGAAATCTGGCTCATCCCCTGCATTTCCACAGCGTGTGCAGAAATAAATGTCACCAGATTCGCCCGATCCAAAAATCTGCCAGGAGAATGGGGAGGAAGCTCCTGCCTTCAGCGTCTGGCCCTAGCTGGATAAAAAAGAAAATGCTGCATTGAACCCTACGGAACGAGATGGAATTCCGTGGAACTGGGTGGTCGGTTCTAGGAATACATGTGGCACAAAGAGGGGGTGCACCTACACACACCAAGTATCTCAAGCACTGCGGTCTGACTCAGTCCTCACGGCCATGTCCCCAGGGAGGGATCTCCGAGGGGCTCACCTGCACCAGCTTTCCTACTCCCTCCCGCTCACCGGGGTGGGCGAACCCGCCACTGAGTCCCGGGAACATGTCACTTCTTGCTTATGGGGACATGCCACATCCGGAAATGCCAGACTCCACAGAGACGCCCTCCCGGTGACGCCCTCCCCGTGACGCCCTCCCTGTGACGCCCTCCCTGTGGCGCCCTCCCCGTGACGCCCTCCCTGTGACGCCCTCCCGGTGACGCCC